>NC_135406.1:7777620-7805120 GCF_051989625.1 Stigmatopora argus
CCCCTCTATTTGTCCAAATACATATACTAACTCTTGAAGTTCCTAAGTTTAATGATTGAAACGACAGAAGCGAATCTGAAATTTCATATATTATTCATGAGGATGAGGGGTGATTTCAATTAACAAATTAAAGCCTTTCTTTTGTTACAAAATCTAAGTGAAACAAGACTGTATAAACCTTCACATTTGATATAATAATATATCGATTGACGATCATCATTTTTGCCAGTACAGCTTGTTTAAATGCCTGCTCAGCGTCGAGGTGCCACTCTTTTTGCTGTAATATGAAAGCAAAGCGCCACATTGACTACATTCAGCATACATTTTTTTCCCCAAGATAGCGTCGTCACGCAGAAGCCAGTGACAGTAGCTCTGTATATTCTTATGTTTTTCGTGTTTTACAGCCCTTCTATCTTTTTTTAAATTACATTTGAATATTTCTTAATACGTTCGTCTTTACTTTACTTTGTACTTTATATTTTTTACATTAATGTTTTTACAACTTTCTTTGTTCTGTGAGCCTGGCTTCTTTCGGCTACTTCTTTTTTGGGAACCATTCAACCATGCCTATGCTGTCATACACATGGGACTAGCTGTTACAATACGCAGCAGAAGGAGCAACACCTCAATACCGCAGGAAATTCGGAGCTGGGCAAAAGTGCCGGGAGAAGAAGCAACGCTTCTGACCAACCATTCCATCATGGGATAAGATGGAAGAGCTGTCGGCGCTTACCAGGCCGGAAACAGATTTGAGGAGTTCTACCCCACTACTGTTGTCTTCAGCTCCAGACTACTGAGGAACTGTGCGGATAAACTTGGAAGAGTGACTCTGCATATTCTCTACCTCGGTCACAGTCTGCAGAAGTTCCCCATCTTGTGGAAGACTTCCTGTGTGTGGTTCCAGTTTTTGTCCAACTTTACAACGTCTTTTTGAGTCTGTATCCGTTTTAGCTACCGCAACCAAGATGGCGCCGTTCAAGTGGCAGCCGGCGGCGGTAGCTCCGTCCACTCTTGCTCGTTTTGTGTTTTTGCTGCTTTTCTGTCTTAATGATCTGATTTGGTGATTCTTAATGATCCCATTTACTTTGATTTGCTTTGTACTTTGTGCTTTTGCTTTGTTGTACATATATAGATATATGTATGTACGTATGGTTGTATATAGGATTGGATAACTTAATGCAAAAAAAGGGAAAAAACACAAAAGAAAAACCAATCTGGATTCTACACGGGAGTTTAAAAACCACCTCTCCAGCCTGGCATAAACATATCTCTTGTTCCCTGCAATAGTTACATTCACCTTCAGAAACAAATGAATACATGTATATTTTTAAATAGAATTGAACCACCATCTCCCCCCTGTTCACAAGGATTAATATATTAAGCCTGTACCCTTTACAGCAATTAAGCCACATAAAATGCATGCTAATCAAGAACTCTAAATTCATTCAATAATGTGTGTCGCGCAGTTGTTTGAAATGAATAATACCCCAATCTAGTAGTTTTTTGCAAACATTTAACATTACATTCCCTTTGTAGTTTGTCTATCATCTCCAATAAAACTGTCTTAATGTTTTTTCCAATAGTTACACATAAAATAAAAATCTAGTTACATATCTACCAATTATCATACCCTTCAACATCAAAGAGATAAAAACAATTTACCGTTAATTTCAGACATGAAGTTACCGTATTTTCACACTTGTAGAAAGAAAATCTTTTATAAAGGAATTTGTCAAATTGTTCAAATTAATATTTATTTTCCTCTTAGTTTTAAATCTTAGCAAATAACGCTTCTCTTTTTTGTCACCTTTGAATTTGGAAGGATATACCTTAGGGATGGGACGATGGTATCTCAAGGATTGTATTGACACATTGTGCCGGCACTGTATTGAAACCGTGTTGGTCATCCAATAGTGACCCCTGCAGTAGTTATAAATTTATTGCAGGTAAAAAAAATCCATGTTTTTTTTCAAATTCCAAACCGAGTTTATAAGTAAAATAAATCAAATTTGAGTTACATTTTTTTAACTTATGTCAACATTTTTGTTAACTGGTAAATCATGTGAAATAAAAGTGATTATTTCGTTTTGCCTCACACGATCAAAATGATTCCACACTGGGGAAAACTTCTTAGAGCGAGCCATATTTACGCCAAAGTCCGTCCAACAGACCCACGACACTTCGATACAGTTTATTTCTTTAAACTGTGTATTATCACACTTTGGCCAAACGATACATTTCCTGTTCCGGTCACGTGATTATTTCTTAAAGCTTTACACGCCCCAATACGGGCTTTCTCTCTTGACCTATCGGCACAGTGCTGACGCACCAGCGTCGCTCGTTCCCTCGCTATTTATCAGCAAAACCTGCTTTTGCTTAGCCCAGCTAGCAGCTAGCAAATAAACAAGTCGTTGACTAGCTTGTTTATACTTTAGCTTAATTTAGCTAGCAGCTATCAAAGGAACAAGTCGTCGAAGAGCTTGTTTATGCTTTAGCTTAGCTTAGCTGGCAGCTATCAAAGGAACAAGTCGACGAAGAACTCGTAGGTTTCCTGGCTATTTTAGCTCAGCATAGCTAGCAGATATCAAATAAATAAGTCGTTAAAGTGCTTGTTTATGCTTAAGCTTAGCTAGCAGCTATAAAGGAAAGGGTCGACTAAGAACTCGTTGTAGGTTTCCTGGCTATTTTAGCTCAGCCTAGATAGTAGCTATCAAAGCCGCCGCCATCGTCATCAGAATTCACGTGTGGAAATGTCGGCAAGAACACAACGCCCAAAGCTCCAGGAGGAACTTTTTGAGGTCAAACAGGAACATTCAACTCACGAGCAATCGACAGTTTGCAACATAACGCACGAAAAAGTTGTTCTTCATAGACTAGATTTTTGTCTATTGAATTTGCCAGCAAATCCAATAAGAATATTGAGTGTTATTCAAACATGATACATTTGAATGAAAATGATTGATATATTGAATCTAGGATCTAAGAAACATGATTAGAAATATGGTGTGAAAGATAATGAATTTGCTCAAAATAAATAAATGAGTTGTACAATGTCCTTATACTTTTGTCATATTATAAGATGAATCACGATTTTAAACCGATTTAACGTGTCATTTTTTTGGTAGTTCCATAAAACTCTTTTGGGGGAAAATACTTTTTGGGTCTTTTTGTTGAAAAAAAATCAGCCTTCCAAATTCAAAGGTGACAAAAAAGAGAAGCGTTATTTGCTCAGATTTAATGAATAATAATAATAATCGGACATAGGCCCCTGTTGTAGTTATCACAACACAAAAAGCCTACTTGTCATCACACGCAGAAACTGCGTGTGACGAAATTGATGGTGCTTCTCCATAAGCTACATTTACTCGGCAAAAGACCTAAATCTAGTACGGACTTGTAATTGGCATTCTGCTATTGTGGATACAGGTCGCTTACCTCTCGCTTACCTCTCACTGTCTTCCACTTACCTTACTTCAGTCAGCTAGTAGGAGGCAGATCACCACCCAAAACCTCTTTTTATATTACCGCAGAAGGGAATGTGTGTTATGTTACCGCGAGTTTAGATGTCTGATGGATGTGGGGAAAAAACTGTCCTTAAGCCTACTTGTCCGTGCTTTGTGGTACCTATAGCGTATTCCAGAGGGCAGCAGCTGGAACAGATTGTGACCAGGGTGGTCAGGGTCCCCTATGATGTTCTTGGCTCTGCTGAGGTAACGAGGGCTGGCAATGTCTTCCAGTGAGGGCAGAGAGCAGCCGACAATCCTCTGGGCAGTGTTAATCACTTTCTGCACGGCCTTTTTGTCTGCCGCCGTGCTTCCAGCGTACCACACTGTGATGCCGTACGCCAGGATGCTCTCTCTACAGTGGTACATTAATTTGAACAATTTGACAAATTAATATATAAAAGATTGTTTTCTTTCTACAGGTATGAAAATACGCTAACTTCATTATCTGAAATTAACGGTAAAATCTTTTTGATGTTGAAGGGGATAATTGGGAGATATGTAACTAGATTTTTATTTTATGTGCAACTATTGGAAAAACATCGAGTCAGAAAGTTTTATAGGAGATGATAGACAAACTACAAAGGGAATGTAATGTTAAATGTTTGCAAAAAACTACTAGAATTGGGGTATTGCTCATTTCAAACAACTGCGCGATACACATTATTGAATGAATTTGGAGTTTTTGATTAGCATGCATTTTATGTGGATTAATTGCTGTAAAGCAGGGGTCTCAAACATGCGGCCCGCGGGCCAACTGCGGCCCGCGGGACGATAATTTGCGGCCCCCGTCTTAATATGAAAGATAAATTTTTTTTTTTATTTAATTTTTTTTTTTTTTTACCCCTTTCCCCATGATGGCGCCGTTTAAGTGGCAGCCAGTGGCAGTAGCTCTGTCCACTCATGTTTTTCTTGTTTTACAGCATGTTTTACATGAAAAATTAGAGGGAACATTGACATGCACCTGCTTGTGGCAGGTGTGATACTGGTGTGCCGATAGCGAGCAATGATGATGTCGTGACCGGATGATTCGCCTAAAGACGTTTCGCCGACGGACGTTTGACAGACGGACAGGTCGTACTAGTATTTGTTAGTTTAATGATTAAATACAAATACTAGTATTTGTATTTAATCATTAAACGCTGTTTTCAGCTGGATTTGACCGAATTTGAGAGCATTTTGAGCCGTTTGGCGAATGGATGTCTATAGACGTTTTTTTGCCTCCATCGCGATATCATCCAGTATTTGTATTTAATCATTAAATGCTGTTTTAGGATGGATTTGACCCGATTGCTGTCATTTTACGGCTCGGTTCTGCTACATCTGCCTGCCCAAGAGTGCTTATTCCCGGACTGCCATTGATGGTAGACGAACATTGATTTTTACTATAATTTGGACAACACCGGCGGCGGGCCGGATTAAAAATCCTAACGGGCCGTATATGGCCCGCGGGCCGAGGTTGAAAAACTTGTACACACACGATCCGGCGGGGCGAGCGTTCGAATCCCGTTTCGGCGGAACCTCCGTTCGGCCGAATGAACGTTCGGTGGAACGTCCATTCGGCGACCTGCCCGTCTGTCAAACGTCCGTCGGCGAAACGTCTTTAGGCGAATCATCCGAGTACCGATGATGTCGCTCACACTGGTACTCAGTGCGCTCGGGGAGGTTGTCTTTCTGCTCAGACCAACAAAAAATTAGAGGGAACTTTGGTTCGGAGCTGAATGAACCAATCACGGTGAGGTATACGGCTCTGGAGGGCGGGACATCGGCCGGGCTGTCCAGTGCCTCGCTCACTCACTCATTCATTCCTCCAATCAGCTGGGCGGAGGAGAAGCCGTGAGGCCGATCACTCCGCTCGGCGCGCACACTCCTCCGCTGCTCTCAGCATAGAACTGAATGAGGCGCTATGATCCGTGATCCAGCCTGTGTCAGTGTCTGTAGCCATCTCCGCGATTGAAACGGAGAGCGAAAGTGCACATGCGCCACAAACCCGCGCGACTGAATGTGAAAGATCAACCCGAGACTCATTCCAAGTGGAAAAACATATTACAGAGCCCCAGAGATGTCTCTTTCAAAGCCTGCCGTGAAGAGAAAGGTCGGTGATGAGCACAGACAGTTTCAAGAAAAGTGGGGAGTGCAATATTTCTTTGTTGAACACGGGCACCCCGACGTGTCTCATTTACACTGAAAAAGTTGCGGTGCACACGGAATACAATTTGAAACGTAATTGTACTACGAGACATGCTGTGGAGTACGAAAAATACCAGGGAGATGAGAGAGCCAACCAGGTTGCCAGTCTTAAAACACGTCTTCTGAGGCAACAGGATCTCTTCAAGAAGGCTACCAAAGACAGTAATGCAGCAGTCAAAGCTAGCTACGCCGTTTGTGAGTTGATTGATCCTGTGCTAAGTGATCCCAAATGGCTCATGGTTTTGGCTTTTCTTGTTGATATCACACATGAGCTTAATGTACTGAACAAGAAGCTACAAGGCCAGGGGCAACTTGTCAGTGCTGCCTATGACAACGTGAGAGCATTCTGCACTAAACTTGTGTTATGGAAAGCCCAGCTCTCTCAGACAAACCTTTGCCATTTCCCAGCATGCAAGGCTCTCGTGGATGCAGGCACACCATTCAGTGGTGAGAAGTATGTTGAGGCCATTTCGAAGCTACAGGAGGAATTTGATCACAGATTTGCAGACTTCAAGACACACAAAGCCACATTTCAAATTTTTGCGGACCCCTTCTCCTTTGATGTGCAAGATGCCCCTCCTGAGCTTCAAATGGAGCTCATTGACCTGCAGTGCAACTCTGCACTCAAAGCCAAGTTCAGGGAGGTGAGTGGAGAAGCAGACAAGCTTGGGCAATTTTTGAGAGAGTTGACCCCCAGCTTCCCTGAACTTTCCCGAAGGTTCAAGCGGACCATGTGCCTTTTTGGGAGCACATACTTGTGTGAGAAGCTCTTCTCCACCTTGAACTTCAATAAGTCCAAGTACAGGTCCAGACTTACTGATGAGCATCTTCAAGCTCTACTGAGGGTCTCCACTGCTTCCTCCCTCAAGCCAAATGTGACTATGTGAGAAGAAGCGCTGCCAGGTCTCTAGCAGCAAGGAGTAGGCAAAAGAAGCCGTGTTCAGAATATTTCATGTTCAATGTTCCATTCAAGTTCAGAAAGTTAAAGGTTAAAGAGCTGTTAATACAGACATTTGAAACGGAATAAAAATAATTCATTTTCTCTACTTAGCCAGCCAGTGTATATCTACTGTATGCTCATTAGTATTATTTGGTTTTATATTACTGATTGATTTATTTTTTATTCATCTTTAAGTTAATTTATTTAATTCATTATTTTTTTGTTAAAAAATAAAGATATTTGATAACGTTGGAAAGTTTTATCAGTGCTTTTCTTTAAAGAAATAAACTGTATCGAAGTGTCGTGGGTCTGTTGGACGGACTTTGGCGTAAATATGGCTCGCTCTAAGAAGTTTCCCCCAGTGTGGAATCATTTTGATCGTGTGAGGCAAAACGAAAAAATCACTTTTATTTCACATGATTTACCAGTTAACAAAAATGTTGACATAAGTTAAAAAAATGTAACTCAAATTTGATTTATTTTACTTATAAACTCGGTTTGGAATTTGAAAAAAAACATGTTTTTTTTTTTTACCTGCAATAAATTTATAACTACTGCAGGGGTCACTATTGGATGACCAACACGGTTTCAATACAGTGCCGGCACAATGTGTCAATACAATCCTTTAGATACCATCGTCCCATCACTAAGGTATATCCTTCCAAATTCAAAGGTGACAAAAAAGAGAAGCGTTATTTGCTAAGATTTAAAACTAAGAGGAAAATAAATATTAATTTGAACAATTTGACAAATTCATATATAAAAGATTTTCTTTCTACAAGTGTGAAAATACGGTAACTTCATGTCTGAAAGTAACAGTAAATTGTTTTATCTCTTTGATGTTGAAGGGGATAATTGGTAGATATGTAACTAGATTTTTATTTTATGTGTAACTATTGGAAAAACATGAAGACAGTTTTATTGGAGATGATAGACAAACTACAAAGGGAATGTAATGTTAAATGTTTGCAAAAAAATACTAGATTGGGGTATTATTCATTTAGAACAGGGGTCTCAAACTCAATTTACCTGGGGGCCGCTAGAGGCCAAGTCTGGGTGAAACTGGGCCGCATCAGGATTTCCACAAGAAAAGCGCTGATAAAACATTCCAACGTTATCAAATATCTTTATTTTTTTACAAAAAATAATGAATTAGATAAATTAACTTAAAGATGAATAAAAAATCAATCAATCAGTAATACAAAAATAAAATAATAATAATGAGAGATATACACTGGCTGCCTAAGTAGAGAAAATGAATTATTTTTATTCCGTTTCAAATGTCTGTATTAACAGCTCTTTAACCTTTAACTTTCTGAACTTGAATGGAACATTGAATATGAAATATTCTGAACACGGCTTCTCTTGCCTACTCCTTGCTGCCAGAGACCTGGCAGCGCTTCTTCTCACATAGCTGAGTCACATTTAGCTTGAGGGAGGAAGCAGTGGAGACCCTCAGTAGAGCTTGAAGATGCTCATCAGTAAGTCTGGACCTGTACTTGGACTTATTGAAGTTCAAGGTGGAGAAGAGCTTCTCACACAAGTATGTGCTCCCAAAAAGGCACATGGTCCGCTTGAACATTCAGGAAAGTTCAGGGAAGCTGGGGGTCAACTCTCTCAAAAATTGCCCAAGCTTGTCTGCTTCTCCACTCACCTCCCTGAACTTGTCTTTGAGTGCAGAGTTGCACTGCAGGTCAATGAGCTCCATTTGAAGCTCAGGAGGGGCATCTTGCACATCAAAGGAGAAGGGGTCCGCAAAAATTTGAAATGTGGCTTTGTGTGTCTTGAAGTCTGCAAATCTGTGATCAAATTCCTCCTGTAGCTTCGAAATGGCCTCAACATACTTCTCACCACTGAATGGTGTGCCTGCATCCACGAGAGCCCTCCTACTAGCTGACTGAAGTAAGGTAAGTGGAAGACAGTGAGAGGTAAGCGAGAGGTAAGCGACCTGTATCCACAACAGCAGAATTCCAAATTACAAGTCCGTAACTTACACTTATTTAGGTCTTTTGCCGAGTAAACGTAGCTTATGGAGAAGCACCATCAATTTCGTCACACGCAGAAACTGCGTGTGATGACAAGTAGGCTTTTTGTGTTGTGATAATGACGACAGGGCCTATGTCCGATTATTATTATTATATTATATTATTATTATGCTGGGAAATGGCAAAGGTTTGTCTGAGAGAGCTGGGCTTTCCATAACACAAGTTTATTGCAGAATGCTCTCACGTTGTCATAGGCAGCACTGACAAGTTGCCCCTGGCCTTGTAGCTTCTTGTTCAGTACATTAAGCTCATGTGTGATATCAACAAGAAAAGCCAAGTCCATGAGCCATTTGGGATCACTTAGCACAGGAACAGCAACCCCGTCTATCTCCATGAAGTCTTTTACTTCTGCTCTCAACTCAAAAGATCTCTTCAACACGTTTCCCCTGCTGAGCCAACGTACCTCAGTGAAGTAGAGCACATCCCCATATTCTGACTCCATTTCCTCTAAAAAAGCACGGAACCTTCTGTGCTTTAAGCCCCTGGATCTGATTTGGTTGATGCATTTCACAACGACAGACATCACATTGTCAAACTTCAGGCATCTGCTGCAAAGGGCCTGCTGATGTATAATGCAGTGCAGAGCTATGGCCTCCTCCACACCCTCCTCTTCCAGTTTTTTTGGAACAAGTGCTACCAGTCCATTCTTCCTCCCTGTCATTGATGGGGATCCATCGGTTGTTATTCCAACAAAGCTCTTCCATGGCAAACCGGCATTCTTAATGGCATCACACAGCTGGTGAAATATTTCCTTAGCGGTGGTCTGGCCATGCATTGGAATTACTGTGAGCAACTCCTCCATTACTTTAAAAGTGTCATCAACACCACTGACATATATTGCGAGCTGGTCAGTGTCTGTGATGTCTGTGGTCTCATCAAGAGCCACTGAATATACACTGAAACATTGTGCTTTCTCACACATTTGATCATAAATGTCACTTGACAGGTGAGAAATGCGCTCTGCCACGGTGTTGGCAGAAAGGCTGATGTGGTTGAACTGACTTTCCTTTTCTGGACAGACAATATGTGCAGCCTGTAATATGCACTTTTTGATAAATTCACCTTCTGTGAATGGCTTTCCTGCTTTAGCAATCAACTCACAAATGGCGTAGCTAGCTTCGACTGCTGCATTACCGTCTTTGGTAGCCTTCTTGAAGAAATCCTGTTGCCTCAGAAGACGTGTTGTAAGACTGGCAACCTGGTTGGCTCTCTCATCTCCCTGGTATTTTTTGTACTCCTCAGCATGTCTCGTAGTATAATGACGTTTCAAATTGTATTCCTTGTGCACCGCAACTTTTTCAGTGCAAATGAGACACGTCGGGCTGCCGCTGTGTTCAACAAAGAAATATTGCACTCCCCACTTTTCTTGAAACTGTCTGTGCTCATCACTGACCTTTATCTTCACGGCAGGCTTTGAAAGAGACATCTCTGGGGCTCTGTAATATGTGTTTCCACTTGGAATGAGTCTCGGGTTGAACTTAACTTTCAGTCGCGCGGGTCTGTGGCGCATGCGCACTTTCGCTCTCCGATCGTATTGGATTACGGCAGTAAGTGTCATGTTAACGCACTTACTGTTAAGTTTCAGTTTCACTCGCGGAGATGGCTACAGACACTGACACAGGCTGGATCACGGATCATAGCGCCTCATTCAGTTCTATGCTGAGAGCAGCGGAGGACTGTGCGCGCCGAGCGGAGTGATTGGCTTCACGGCTTCTCCTCCGCCCAGCTGATTGGAGGAATGAATGAGTGAGTGAGCGAGGCACTGGACAGCCCGGCCGATGTCCCGCCCTCCAGAGCCGTATACCTCACCGTGATTGGTTCATTCAGCTCCGAACGCAACAAGTGTCATTCATATCAATCTTGCAGGCCACACGAACATTAATCTTTCATATTAAGACGGGGGCCGCAAATTATTGTCCCGGGGGCCGCAGTTGGCCCGCGGGCCGTGAGTTTGACTTCTACACTGTAGAGCAATGGCGATAGCATCCTCAGTGGACATGTTTGCTCTATAAGCAAACTGGTGGGAGTCAACTGAGAGAGGGATTGTATCCCTGTTATGGCGGGCGACCAACTTTTCAAAGCACTTCATGATCACAGCCGTAAGTGCAACAGGCCTATAATCATTTAGGCTGTCAATGGTTGGCTTTTTAGGGACAGTGATAATGGTGGCTGATTTCAGGCAGGATGGGATGATGGATTGTTGCAGGGAACAATTGAAGATCTTTGTGAAAACAGTCAGTTGGTCAGCACAGGCTTTGAGCACCTTCCCAGGCACTCCGTCAGGGCCAGCATCCTTCCTGGTGTTCACAGTCCGCAGTACCTGTCTCACTTCATGTTCCTGAAGCTCCAGTGTACTGCTGCAGGGTGGTGGTGGATGTGTTGAGACTGGGTCTGATTTGTCAGTCTCAAAGCGGGCAAAGAAACGGTTCAGTTCCTCTGCTAGTGAGGCATCTGCGTTAACAGACACATTATTGTCATTGTAATTGGTAATATGTCGTATTCCCTGCCACATCTTCTATGAGTTATTTCCTGTGAAGTGCTCCTCAATTTTCCTTGTATATGCTGCCTTGGCCTTTTTAATGCCTCTCTTCAGCTCTGCTCTGGCAGCGCTGTATTGTACCTTTTCCCCTGACCTGAAGACGGTGTTAGGGCATTTGATGAGTGCATGTGTCTCACTGGTCATCCAGGGTTTTTGGTTAGGAAAAACCTGTATCCGTTTATTAACAGTGACGTTGTCCGTGCAGTTTTTGATGTAGAAAAGTACAGTGTCCGTGTAGTCCTGGAGGTTGTGGTGTTCAAAAAGTTCCCAAAGTGGTGCGGGAAAAACAGTCCTGCAGCTGAGAAAGGGCGTCCTTGGGCCATGTTTTTATTATCTTCATTTGTGGCCTTGTTAGCCTCCGGAGTGGGTTGTATGAGGGGTTGAGGGACAGGCAGAGATGGTCTGATCTAGCTAGGTGAGGGAGGGGTGTGGCTCTATAAGCATGTTTGATATTAGAATAAACATGGTCTAGAGCAGGGGTGTCAAACCGGTCCTCAAAGTGCCGCAGTGGGTGCAGGTTTTCATTCCAACTCAACAAGGATACCTTTTGCAAGTGTAATCAGCGAATTAAAGTCAGGTGCTACTTATTTTAGAAGACACCTGATTGGTTAAAATGTTGGCACTGGATCGGTTGGAACAAAAACCAGGACCCACCGCGACCTTTGGCGGAATCGGTTTGACACGTGGTCTAGAGTTTTATCTCCTCTAGTGTGACACTTCACGTACTGGATAAATTTAGGCAGAACAGTCTTTAAACATGCTTTGTTGAAGTTACAAGCAACAATAAAGACTCCATTGGGGTGGTCAAGCTGCTGTTTGTTTACAGCCACTAGCAGGAGGCTAAGTGCCGTGCTAACGTTAGCATCCCAAAAAAAAAAAACAGCCATTACAATGACAATCGTTAGCTCTCTAGGTAGATGGAAGGTTCTACACCGTACTGCCAAGAGCAGTGTAATAACTTTGCAGTTTATATAACTGTTAATATATCCATAACAGCAATAGACGGCGCAGCCCAGATTAACACACGTGTAGCTCTTTATTGCAAACCTCCAACAACAACACACACACACACAAACCGGACACACAACACTACTACGTCCGGGTTACGCTGTGCTACCCCACGGCTCCAGGTGGCGTGGTTAAACACTTCCATAACCCGAGGCAACTATCATTATCAATATATTACACTCCTCCCCCTTTAACTATGAAGTTCCTATTTAGACTTAGCACTCAACTCCAACAATTATCTTTGCCTCATTAACTTTTTATAATTTTACTTCTCAACTTGTAACTAAATTATTACTGCTAACACAACCATTAGACTCAATATTCCAGTCTTTGACATTTCAATCTCAGGAACTCTTTTCACATTTTTGTATGAACAGGAACTCTTTTATTTTAGGAACGACGTTCCTCACAACTGACCGATCACAAATTCAGTCGCTTCGGAGGTGCTCTATCTCTCACTGGGTACCTGCACCCACACACCTCTGGGGAACTGACTGCTCGGTTGTCAGGTGTAACTGTCTTGTCACAGGCCACTGAGCCTGGCGAAGATGTTACACGTGTCTCTTCAGGTGAGTACGGGCTACCACCTACTGCTCCAGGTGTGCCTTTCCCCCCACATCTGCGTGAACCACCACAGGGTACTTGTTTGTGATGTCCAGCTGCTCATCCGGAAGCTCCAATGTCTCTGGTCTGGACGGTTGGTTGTACAGCAGATGATCAATGTGGATCGAGCGTCGGCTCACACCATTCCACACCAGGTAGGTGACTGGTCCGAGTCTCTTTTCCACTGTTCCTTTTGTCCACCTCTCCTTCCCTCCACGGAAATTCCGGATCAGAACTGAGTCACCCTCAGACAGATGTCTCAGCTTGGAGGTGGTTCTATCATGATAGTGTTTCTGCTTCTCTTGTTTTGCTTCCACCACTCGAGCGAGATCTGGTTTCAGTAAGCTGAACCTGGTCCTGATTTGACGTTTTAAAAACAGTTCCGCTGGTGCACATCCTGTAACAGTGTGCGGTGTACTCCTGTATGCTATCAGGAAGTTAGCTAGCCTGTGCTGCATAGTTATTGTGACCTTTTGTTTCTTCTCCTCGAGTACTTGTTTCAGCAGTGATGCTTTCACTGTCTGAACTGCTCGCTCTGCCGCTCCATTGGAAGCGGGATGGTAAGCTGGTACCAAAGTTTGTTTTATTCCGTTGCTCAGCAGGAATGTCTTGTACTCCTGCGAAGTGAATTGAGGTCCGTTGTCAGAAACAATCTCCTCAGGAAGCCCGTAGGAAGCAAAAATATTCCGCAACGCCTCAATCATTTTGGTTGCTGTGGTTGTTGCCATGGCGATGACCTCCAGCCATTTTGAATGACTGTCCACTAGTACTAAAAAGTGGTGTTGGTCTTTCTCTGCAAAGTCAATATGTATTCTCTGCCAAACTCTAGTCGGCCATTTCCAGACGTGTAGAGGTGCGGTTGCAGGTAGTTTCCTCACACTCTGACAGGCGTCACATTGTTGTACTGTATGTTCTATGTCACTGTCCAACTGCGGCCACCACAAATAGCTCCTGGCCAAGGCCTTCATCCTGCACCCTCCCGGGTGTCCTAGGTGAAGATCATGCAGTAGCCGCTCTCGGTGTGCTGGTGGAATGATAACTCGAATTCCCCACAATATGCAACCTTGTTCCACCGACAGTTCATTTTTCCTGAAAAAGTATGGTTTCAGTCTCTCGTCCTTGTTTTGACTTGGCCATCCAGACCGAGTCAGCTCCAGTACTTTGCATAGGACTGGGTCCTTGAGAGTGCTCTGTGCAATCTCTGTAGCTTGCACGGGAAGCTCATCTACTACTGAGAAATAGAAGATGCTGTTTTCCTCCGCGGTGTTATCCTTCCCCTTCCCCGGCAGTCTAGATAACGCATCTGCGTTGGCATTTTCTGCTGACGATCTGTACTCTATACTGTAGTCACTTCCTCCGTCTTCATCTTCCTCTCCAAAGTCGTTGTCTTGGTCATCACTACCAAAGTCATCTGCTGAATCATTTTTGGTTTTGGGGAGTTTTTCCTCGGAGTCCTCACTTTCATCCTGTGAATCCTTGGAGCGCTTGTGCTTTTGCTCACGGGGTACTGCACGCACTTTCTTGGGCTTTGAGTCACCATACTCCTCATCTGCATCGTTACCGCCCCTTGCTGGTATAACTGAGAAGATGCGTGCCCAGTCCAGTTTGAAGTTTTTGAGCCAGTTACGGCCAAGTAGGGCTGGTCTGTCACCTTTTACGATCACTAATGGTAGCTCCCCACCCTGGGTCCCATATTTTACCTTGGCCGTCACTTGTCCCATCAAAGGAATGTTCTCTCCGGAAAAAGTTGACAGCTGCACTTTACTTACTTCCAAAGGCAGATGAGAGAGATGCTTCTTATACACAATTTCCGAAACAAGTGTTACAGCCGCCCCTGTGTCCAGTTGCATCTCTAGAAGAGTTCCTTCTAATATGACCTGTACTGTCATTTCCTTCTTCCAATTCCCGACAGCATTTGTGGGATACACGGCATTCAAGCGATATGACTCCCACAGTTCATCATCCGCACTTCCTGTTGTCTCATTTTGATTTCCTTTTACATACTGTGTGTGTCCTTGCCAACTTTTCGTTTTACACATCCTTGCTATGTGTCCTCCTTTTGAACACTTGTAACATGTCTCTCCTTTATACCTGCATTCCTGAGGGGCGTGGTTGCTCAGTCCACATCTGTAACAGGGTTGGTGATTCTCTTATCTCTGTGGTCTGAATTTTCCACTTGTGGTTTTACTTTTCCAATCGCTGGTGGCTGGTTGGTATTTCCACGCACTTTTGCTTGTCTTTTCCTGGTCAATCTTATTTAATGTGGCAGGTTCTTCCATTTTGCTAGCGAACTCCAACGTACTCTTTGATGCCATCTCCATGGACAACGACAGTTCACATGTTTTTTTAAATGTTAGATCTTGCTCCGTGAGTAATCTTCTCTGAATAGCTTCCACTCTCAATCCACAAACAAATCTGTCTCTCATTGCTTCGTCCAAATGGAGACCAAATTCGCAGTGGCTGGATAGCTGCTTCAACGGCACGATATAATCCGACACAGACTCGTTCTCTCTCTGATTCCTCTTTTGAAACTTGAATCGCTCCGCGATCACCAGCGGTTTCGGGTTGTAATGAGATGCTAATCTTCCACTTAGCACCTCATATGAGAGGCTACTAGGCTTCTCTGGTATGCAAAGGTTTTTTAACAGTCCGTAGGCCTCTGCACCTATTATAGACAGGAACACGTTGGTTTTTTTACCTTCCTCCACTTCGTTGATGATCATCCATTGCTCAAAACGTTCCAAGTAAGATTCAAAATCTTCTTTAACTGCCTCGTGTTCGCCGAGATTTCCCAGGAATCTGGCCATGATGCAGCGCCGCCGTTAGCTTAGCACTCTTGCTAATGCTAGTCTGCAAAGTCACGTTACCTCCTTGTAACGCCTTAATCTCCTCGTCCGAAACTTTTAATCCCTACCGCCTGGAAAGGGATCCCATCCTCGTCGCCACTGTAATAACTTTGCAGGTTATATAACTGTTAATATATCCATAACAGCAATAGACGGCGGAGCCCGGATTAACACACGTGTAGCTCTTTATTGCAAACCTCCAACACACACACACACACACACAAACCGGACACACAACACTACTACGTCCGGGTCACGCTGTGCTACCCCACGGTTCCAGGTGGCGTGGTTAAACACACTCCCACAACCCGAGGCAAACATCATTATCAATATATTACACAGATATTGAACTGCAGCGTCTGGATTCCTTATCGGTGTGTTGACCCCGGCTACTCGAAGGACCAAATGTTGGAATAATGATTCAAACCTTTTAAATCATTATTAGTAATATTTAATTAAAAAAGGAAAAACATCTTTCAACATAGCTGCTTACAACTTGCAAGGAGTTGCCTTGTGACGTCGTCTCAGTCCACAAAGCATTCTGAATTGCAGTAACTGAATCATTGTATTTAATCGCGACATTCTTTCCGAACACCCAAAACAATGGTGTGAGGAATTGCATAATATTTTCATTATAAGGTAAACAAAGTAGTATTATAATGTAAACAAAGCCGTATTTTCAAATCTGCTCCTGGAGTCTCGTCATAACAGTCTCATTGGGTCCTGCCGGAGAAGTGTCCGAAACAATGTGTCCTTGAGCTTTGGCCTTGAGGAGACGATGATGTGGAGGAAAAATGTCCATGTTCCCATGACTGTTTATAGCCTTACTACTTATTAAAAAAATGCTTACAACACATATAGAATATTCCATAATAATTCTAACAGTGTCCCAACCCCTTTTTTTACGCAGAACAATTTTAGTTTTCACACACACCGCTTCTACACTGATACGTAAATCCCAGATTTTAAACCGTATCGAACCACGAGTAGTTCCACATTATTGTAGTAGGTAAATCCCAGATTTTATACCCTACTAATGTACACACTTACAATTTTAAGCCATTCCGCTCCTCCTTCCTCTTATAATTTAGCGTTGTCAATGTGCAGAATTTGAAAAGGAATCTGCTTACCTTGTTTCACTGTGCACCCAAGAGGAAAGACGGTCGGACGTGTGGCTCCTTTATCAGGTCGTCACCTGGTGTGGACGTAACATCTTTCATGGTCTGAAGCTCCTGCCCTATTTTCCTGACAGCTTGCATCACATCTTCAATGTTGACGTGATCTCCAAACTCCGCCTCCCGGTGTTCCAGCAAAATGCCCTGTTGATCACGTCCGACAACAAAGACACCACCTAGCACAAAACCCTCTCCCAAGATGTTCCCCTTGAAGCCCTTTCCAAAGGCTCGGAGGCCATTCCGCCACACTCCCGTACGGAGAAACGCCAGGCCAGACGTGGAATCACGGACAAGCAGATTCTAGGAGAGGACACCCCTGCAGAACGTCGTGGGACAGTCCACATATCATTAAACTCAGCGAATGAATATTCATCTTTGTAATACTATAATTGGGCAAACGCGGGTTTGGACTTTAGTCTCTTTCATCCTCCACTGAAGCACGGCGACGCTCAGCTGGTTTTATATTTGGGAAAGGGACCCGGAGCTCTGTAAAGATCAATATCAGGAATAAATCATCTGTGGAGTAACGTGCAAACCCTGGTCTCTTCCTTCGATGCTGAACACGCACAAGTTGTTAGACGGGATCAGACTGAGTTAGGGAATTATGGATAGGTGCTAAAACTGTACGTCTAACAGGGCGAACGTGTCTGCTTGCACGGTTGTAATAGTCCGATTATTATTATTATTATTATTATTGTTCAAGCTTTTGCCAAAGCCGGCATCATTTCTAAGGAGCCACATGGAAATGACGGTGACTCTGACAACGAAGAGAGGGGACCCGGGTTTTTGGAAGGCTCGTTTGGGCAATTGTTTAATTCGGACACAGAAAATGAGGACTTTGAAGGATTTGTGGGTGATGACGTGAGTGAGTTGTAAAACGTCTAAATAAAGTACAACCGAACTCAGTTTTGCTTCCGTTGCCTTTTTAAAACGTGTTTTTAGCGTGTGGGTGTAGCGTTCAAGAACTATATTTCTCAGCAGTCACTGCGCACCGGATCCCTGAAATAGGCTGCTTCCGGTAGCCAGCGCTATTGCGTTTCGATGTTCATCCATATATAATATATATGCGTCTAATGAAACGTGTGATTTATTAACGATTGCATGTTGGGGAGGTACAAGGAGTTTGGATTGGATGTGTTTATCGGTGTTCGATTGTTGATCCCTTGATCCAAATAGCAAGTGTGGCATGTTAAAGAGTATCGGTATTCGATTATTGATGCCTTAGCACATAGCTTGAGGCACGGGAGATTTTTAGTCATAACAGCAAAAGTTGGATTGAAGAAACAACAACGTATCCCTATATATATATACATATATACACACATATATATGTATATGTATATATATATATGTGTATATATATATATATGTGTATATATATATATGCATGTATATATATGTATGTATATATATATATATATATATACACATATATACATACATATATATATATATATATATATATATATATATATATATATATATTTATATATAAATAAATAGTCCGGCCCACATGAAATCGAGTTGACGTTAATGCACCCTTGGGCTTTTTGTATAGTTTCCTGCAGTGGTTTTTAACGTCCACCAGGTGTCAGTATTCTGCGAAGCAGTGGGTCACTGTATGTAAACGACAAGTGATGCTCACAAACCCATCACTAGTAGTGAGTCAATACAATCATTACGGTATACATAAAGAGTTTTAATTAAAAACACAAAAAGCAAACTGAAAACCTGAGCCCAAAATAAAAAATTACACCCCAAAAAATTAAAATGGACAAAAGGCCGCAGGACGCAGTAAGGCATGGGTTGACGAGACATGGAAAACAGGTGGGTGACACACATGGGAGGCGACCACAGGTGAAAGCAATCTACAATCACAACGATAAGTTTCAAGCCATCAATCTTTTTTTCATACTAATGATTATACATAAAAATATTGAGTATTATCTGTTTGTTCAACATTAAAATAAAATTAAAAAAACAATTCACATTTGACTTCATATACCGACTGCCAGGTCTATTTACATTAAAAAAATCAAATCAGTTTGGATAAATATAAAATGGAAAACTACTCCAAATTGAACCCAAAGTCAGTTCTTATAGTTAAAAAAAGGAAAAGAATGTAGTTTACAAAGCTAATAGAAAATTTTGAAGATTAAATGAAATAAAACAACATTTGACTTGGTTTTCTCTTTTTCAAACAGAGACAAATTCACAGCAGACTAATTTTATCAACATGATTCAAAAATGACATGAGGAATTCTCATAATTTTTGCCAATTAATAGATAACATACACACACACGTTTGTTTCTTTTAAGTCTTATGAATAAATCCTTGGCAAGAAACTTAGTATTATGAATTAATAAGTATTTTTAACCAATGTGTTGAACCACAAATTGAGCAAAGAAAGGGCTTTTCGCCACTGCGGGTTGTTAAGTCTTCTTTTCAGGTTTTTCAATTGTGTAGCTTTTTAATTGAGCAGGAAGACATTGTTCTCCAGTGTGGGTAAATAAGTGTTCTTTTAAGCTTCTCCTTTGGGAAAATGTTTGACCACAAACTGAGCAGGAAAATGTTTTTTCACCAGCGTGGATTCTTGTTTTTGGAAATCTTGCTTTTGAGAAAAGGCTTTACCGCAAACTGCACACGAGAATGGCTTTTAACCTGTGTGTGTTCTTGCATGACTAATTAGGCTTCCCTTCCGTGTGAATCTTTGACCACAAACTGAACACGAAAATGGTTTGTCACCTGTGTGTGTTCTTGCATGACTATTTAAGTTTCCCGTCCGTGTGAATCTTTGACCACAAACTGAACACGAAAATGGTTTTTCACCAGTGTGGGTTCTTGTGTGCGTTTTTAAGGTTCCCTTCTCTGTAAATCTTTTACCACAAACTGAACACGAAAATGTATTTTCACCTGTGTGTGTTCTTGCATGACTATTTAAGTGTCCCGTCTGTGTGAATCTTTGACCACAAACTGAACACGAAAATGGTTTTTCACCAGTGTGGGTTCTTGTGTGCCTTTTTAAGGTTCCCTTCTCTGTAAATCTTTGACCACAAACTGAACACGAAAATGTATTTTCACCTGTGTGTGTTCTTGCATGACTAATTAAGTTTCCCTTCTCTGTAAATGTTTTACCACAAACTGAACACGAAAATGGTTTTTCACCAGTGTGGGTTCTTGTGTGCCTTTTTAAGTGTCCCTTCTGTGTGAATCTTTGACCACAAACTGAACACGAAAATGGTTTTTCGCCTGTGTGTGTTCTTGCATGACTAATTAAGTGATCCTTCCGTGTGAATGTTTGACCACAAAGTGAACACGAAAATGGTTTTTCACCAGAGTGGGTTCTTGTGTGCCTTTTTAAGGTTCCCTTCTCTGTAAATCTTTTACCACAAACTGTACATGATAAGGGTTTCTCCCCAGTGTGGCTCCTCATATGTGTTTTCAAAGTAGACTTTTTCCCAAAGGTTTTTCCACACTGAGAGCATTTCCAGAGTTTGCCGTCCTTAAGACCTTCATTGTCATAAAGCAAGTCTTCGCTATCTGATAACGGAGCAATTAAATTGTCTGCTTGCCCTTCTGCTGAGCTGCCGTTCGGAGTCTCCGCCCCTCTGCCGGCCACGCCCAGATCCTCTTCACTCTTGAAAGGCTCACCAGTTGACGCGGTGACATCATCTTCCTCCTTTTTGATTTGCTGTTGAGGGAACTCTGGCTCCTCCTCTTTAATTTGGGGTAACGTTAAGGTGTGTGCAGGCTCCGCCCCTCTGCTGGTCACGCCCAGATCCTCTTCCCTCTTCAGGATTTCACCAAGTGACCAGGTGACATCATCTTCCTCCTTGATTGGAAGTCGCTCGTCTCTCATTTCTTGTTGAGGGAACTCTGGCTCCTCCCCTTTGATTTGAGGGAGCTCAAGTTCCTTTTTAAGGCCAACAGACTCTTTCCCATCAGGACCAAGATATTCTCTGAAACCTGCAAAGACACGAAAATAAATGATATGTTTCATAATCTGTCTATCTAACGAGAAGTCCTTTAGGTTAGACTGGGAATGTAAAGTCTTATACTTATATCGGCGGTGGCTAGGGTCGTAACATGACATTAACTTGAAATTTAACTGAAATCAACTCAAATGACTATACACACCCACACATATTTGACCACCCGGAACCATCTCAATAAGATCGTATCTCCAATTTGTCTCATATCTGAAGGAAAAAAAATGCTCTGAATTTAGCTCGTTTCTTAAATTTTCCGTAAATTCGGACACTCGTATGTCAAAGTATTCCTGAAATATGCTGGCTGCCACAGCAAATGTTTCATTAACAAGGAATAAGTATAGCACTCGCGGGTGACCCGCATTGTAATCAACAGTTTGAGGAAAAAAAGAGTTCACCTTCAAAATTAAAGTACAATTAAGAGCACACCTACACATTTCAATGTTTAAAAATGTTTTGTTTTATTAAACCCAAAGGATTCTTTAATCTCATCTCATTTTCTGAACCGCTTTATCCTCATCAGAGTCGTGGGGGGTGCTGGAGCCTATCCCAGCTGACTTTAGGCCAGAGGCGGGGCACCCTGATTCATTCGCAGGGCACAACAAGACACACAACCATTCACACTCATACCTAGGAGCAATTTAGAGTGTCCAATCAGCCTACCATGTCTTTAGAATGTGGGAGGAAGCCGGAGTACCCGGAGAAAACCCACACGCGTCAAAATAAAAAGGTAAATTCTGGGCCACTTTTTACATTTTTATGAACTTAGAATAAAATAAAAATCTTCAGTGCTGAGTCCTAGTAGCAAGCGGAAGACATGGGAGTTGCTTCCGCTTGAAAAATAATTTAAAAAACAAAAAACATTTTCCCCAGAAAAAATCCGCGATGTAGTGAAATGCTGAGGGATTACTGTACTTGAATTTCCAATTGCAGCGCACAGATATAGCACTTCTACAATTACCATTAAGCCTTAATGATGAAGGGAATATATAGATATAAAAATGGACCCACCTTCTAGTCTGTGAAGGACAACTTTTTTATTTTGCAAAATGTCGAGTTTTCCTCGTGGAACTTTGCTGGTCTTTTCCCACACGTAAATTCTGATGGAGACGCCATTGATAGCTGCTAGCTAGGCTAAGTTAAAGAGGTCGCAAAGCTTCAAAGTTCTTCGACGACTTGAAGAGTTGTTCCTTTGATATATGCTAACAGGCTGAGCTAAAGTAGCGCACAAAGCTTCAACGAGGTCTTGAAAAGGATTTTGGCTGATATTTAAGGTCATAAAGTAGCTGAAGCTAGACACGACGGGGACCCATAGGTTAAGTTTGGTGGCGAAAATTGGGCATGCGCGGTGTCAGCGTCACTTCCTTCGATGCATTAAGTTTATAAATGTAAGAGATTTGGACATAGGAAATAATTATTATTCAAATTTTCTGACATGTGGTTTGAGCAAAAAAATTTTTGCGCAGGTTTGAATTAAATTGAAAATTAAATTAAACATAAATCACTTGAAGATTGCGTCTCAAAAGGAGGCGTCGCAAAACGCGCATGCGCAGAAAAAAATCGCCCTTGGTCATGATGCTGTTCTGTTTTGACGATTGGCATCACGGGAGAGGTAGTTCTTCATTGAAACGGTTTGAACTCGCAGGAATCAGTCTCTTATTTACGTACTGCTCTCTCGTGGTCAGGAGAAAATTTGTTTCATTCTAAGTTCAGTATTCGTGGACACTGTACACAATATTTAAGACACTGTCAATCAAAAGTTATCGGAGAAGCACATTTTAGGAAATTATATCAGAAAATTAGCAATTTCTCAAAGGTGTCTTAAATCCAAAAGGAAAAGTTTGTTTTTTCTTTTATTTACATTATTCCCTTAATCCGGACCAATCACTAGATGTAAATTATGTCTTGATTTTCCCATTTTTAACGAATATTTGCAATTTTCCCTCCAACTTTGTTCTTTTTGTGTTTTAGTTCAATAAGTATTTTGTAAAATGTAAAAATAACTATATAGAAATATTTTCAACAAATGATTCTTCCCTATTAAGAATAAAAGCTCAAATAAACATTATTTCAGATCTATGAAAAATATTTAAGGCTTTATATCCAGTTCTTTAAATCCGATTTAATCTCTCTCTCTCGCTCTCTTGCTCTCCCTCTCTCCATCTCTCCCTCCCTCACCCTCTTTGCCTCTCCCTCCCTCCGACCCCCCCCCCCCCCCTCTCTCTCTCTCTCTCTCTCTCTCTCTCTCTCTCTCTATATATATATATATATATATATATATATATATATATATATATATATATATATATATATATATACATACATATATATAGTTGGAATAATGATTAATACCCTTAAATCATTATTAGTATAATTTAATTAAAATTAGAAGATATCTTTCAACATAACTGCTTACAACTTGCAAGGAGAAATCACTCCCAACGCGTCTGCGTTCGCAAAAGGATTCTGACGAGCAGCATACTCTTCGGTCCATTTAGCGGCACATTACCAAAACATTCAAAGGTAATCTGATTTAAACATAGCATAAGCAAAAACAACTGTCTCAACTGTTTTGAACAATTGTATAAGCTTAACCGAATAACATCATAAAGGTTATAAAAACAACTGTCACAACAATCTGTTTTTATCGGAACACCTGCGTAAGAATTTGCACAATAAGCATAAAAAGTGACCCGAGCGGATCGCAAATCAAAACAACGGCATTAGAATTTGCACCAATAAGCATAATGATTTCTTTATAAGGTAAACAGAGCAACAGTATATTTGAACAATAATGCGAGTATTCTCGGAAGTTTGTTTCGATTTATCGCCATCTGCAGGATTCCGAGACAAAGCAGTTTAAGAGTCCTTGTAGATCATCCGTCTGGCCTGGACCGTGTTGTCCTGTTCAGTCCATAGTTATGAAGACAATTGACTGGCCCCGACAGGAAGACTGGGGGAAAGTGCACTCGGTCCAAACAGTATGGCACAATTTAAATTATAGCTTCATTACCTATTAATTCCAAATGAACCAAGAACTGAATGACAAGCCTTGCATTTTACATTTTTTATAGATCTAAAACTATGTTTATTTTAGCTTTTTTTCTTACAGAGGGAAGATGTCTTTTAATCATTTAATTTCAAAAGGAAACAAAATATGTTTTTATGTTCAAAATTAAAGTGGAAAACAGAAAATATTTTTATATAGTTATTTTTACATTTTACTAAATACTCATTGAACTAAAACACAAAAAGAAAAAAATAAGGATGAAAAAATTGCAAATATTCGTTAAAAATGGGAAAATCAAGAAATATAATTTACATCTAGTGGTTGGTCCAGATTGAGGGAATAATGTTAATAAAAGAAAAAACAAACTTTTCCTTTTGGGTTTAAGACATTTGCAAATTTTCTGATATAATTTCTGCGCTTCTTCGATAACTTGTGATTGACAGTGTCTTAATTATTGTGTACAATGTCCACGAATAATGAAATTAAAATTAAACAAATTTTCTCCTGACCACGAGAGAGCGTTACCTAAATAAGAGACTGATTCCTGCGAGTTCAAACCGTTTCAATGAAGAACTACCTTTCCCGTGATGCCAATCGTCAAAACAGAACAGCATCATGACCAAGGACGATTTTTCTCTGCGCATGCGCGTTTTGCGACGCCTCCTTTTGAGACGCAATCTTCAAGTTATTTATGTTTAATTTAATTTTAAATTTAATTAAAACCTGCGCAAACATTTATTGCTCAAACCACACGTCAGAACATTTGAAGATTAATTATTTCCTATTTCCGACTCTCTTACATTTATAAATCGAAGGAAGTGACGCTGCCACCACGCATGCGCAGTTTTCGCCACCTAGCTTAACCTACGGGTCCCCGACGTGTCTGGCATAAGCTACTTTATGACTTTAAATATCAGCCAAAATCCTTTTCAAGACCTCGTTGAAGCTTTGCGGCCTACTTTAGCTCAGCCTGTTAGCATATATCAAAGGATCAACTCTTCAAGTCGTCGAAGAACTTTGAAGCTTTGCGACCTCTTTAACTTAGCCTAGCTAGCAGCTATCAATGGCGTCTCCATCAGAATTTACGTGTGGGAAAAGAGCAGCAAAATTCCACGAGGAAAACTCGACATTTTGCAAAATAATACATGCAAAAGTTGTCCTTCACAGACTAGAAGGTGGGTCCATTTTTATATCTAAATATTCCCTTCATCATTAAGGCTTAATGGTAACTGTAGAAGTGCTATTTTTGTGCGCTGCAATTGCATATTCAAGTACAGATATGTGATATGTGTCATGTTTCATTTATTTTTTTTAATTATTATTTTATTTATGTTTTATTTGTTTATTGTTTTTTTTTGTTTCATGAATAAAGTGTTTGGTGAGTATTTTCAAGTACAGTAATCCCTCAGCATTTCACTACATCGCGGATTTTTTCTGGGGAAAATGTTTATTTTTTAAATATTTTTTTCAAGCGGAAGCAACTCCCATGTCTTCCGCTTGCTACTAGGACTCAGCACTGGAGATTTTTTTAAAATGATAAATTCATAAAAATGTGAAAACCGGCCCAGAGGAGCGAGTGGTTAGCATTTCGGCCTCACAGCTCTCGGGTCCTAGGTTCAAATCCAGGTCAAGTCCACCTGGGTGGAGTTTGCATGTTCTTCCCACGCCTGTGTGGGTTTCCTCCAGGTACTCCGGTTTCCTCCCACACTCCAAAGACTTGCATAGTAAGGCTTTTTTTAATAATAAAAGACCATGTATAGTAAAGTATCAGTTTCTTTAAAAAATGACCATTTATAGAAAGGCTTTTTTTTCCCAAAAAATTACCTTTTTATTTTGACGCGTGTGGGTTTTCTCCAGGTACTCCGGCTTCCTCCCACATTGTAAAGACATGGTAGGCTGATTCGACACTAAATTGCTCCTAGGTATGAGTGTGAATGGTTGTCTGTCTTGTTGTGCCCTGCGATTGGCTGGCCAACAATTCAGGGTGCCCCCCCCCTCCGCCTCTGGCCCAAAGTCAGCTGGGATAGGCTCCAGCACCCCCCACGACTCTGATGAGGATAAAGCGGTTCAGAAAATGAGATGAGATTAAAGAATCCTTTGGGTTTAATAAAACAAAACATTTTTAAACATTGAAATGTGTAGGTGTGCTCTTAATTGTACTTTAATTTTGAAGGTGAACTCTTGTTTTCCTCAAACTGTTGATTACAATGCGGGTCACCCGCGAGTGCTATAATTATTCCTTGTTAATGAAACATTTGCTGTGGCAGCCAGCATATTTCAGGAATACTTTGACATACAGGTGTCCCAATTTACGGAAAATTTAAGAAACGAGCTAAATTCCGAGCATTTTTTTTCCTTGAGAAATGAAACAAATTGGAGATACGAGCTTATTGAGATGGTGGTCAAATATGTGTGGGTGTGTATAGTCATTTGAGTTGATTTCAGTTAAATTTCAAGTTAATGTCATGTTACGACCCTAGCCACCGCCGATATAAGTATAAGACTTTACATTCCCAGTCTAACCTAAAGGACTTCTCTTTGGATAGACAGATTATGAAACATCATTTATTTTCGTGTCTTTGCAGGTTTCAGAGAATATCTTGGTCCTGATGGGAAAGAGTCTGTTGGCCTTAAAAAGGAACTTGAGCTCCCCCAAATTAAAGAGGAGGAGCCAGAGTTCCCTCAACAACAAATGAGATACGAGCGACTTCCAATCAAGAAGGAGGAAGATGATGTCACCTGGTCATTTGATGAATTCCTGAAAAGGGAAGAGGATCTGGGTGTGACCAGCAGAGGAGCGGAGCCTGCACACACCTTAACATTACCCCAAATTAAAGAGGAGGAGCCAGAGTTCCCTCAACAACAAATGAGAGACGAGCGACTTCCAATCAAGAAGGAGGAAGATGATGTCACCTGGTCACTTGGTGAAAACCTGAAGAGTGAAGAGGATCTGGGCGTGACCAGCAGAGGGGCGGAGCCTGCACACACCTTAAAGTTACCCCAAATTAAAGAGGAGGAGCCAGAGTTCCCTCAACAGCAAATCAAAAAGGAGGAAGATGATGTCACCGCGTCAACTGGTGAGCCTTTCAAGAGTGAAGATGATCTGGGCGTGGCCGGCAGAGGGGCGGAGACTCCGAACGGCAGCTCAGCAGAAGGGCAAGCAGACAATTTAATTGCTCCGTTATCAGAAAGCGAAGAGTTGCTTTATGACAATGAAGGTCTTAAGGACGGCAAACTCTGGAAATGCTCTCAGTGTGGAAAAACCTTTGGGAAAAAGTCTACTTTGAAAACACATATGAGGAGCCACACTGGGGAGAAACCCTTATCATGTACAGTTTGTGGTGAAACATTTACACACAAGAGAAACTTAAATATTCATGCAAGAACCCACACTGGTGAAAAACCATTTTCGTGTTCAGTTTGTGGTCAAAGATTCACACGGAAGGGAAACTTAAATAGTCATGCAAGAACACACACAGGTGACAAACCATTTTCGTGTTCAGTTTGCTGTAAAGTCTTTTCTCATCAGGCACGCTTAAATAATCATGCAAGAATCCACACTGGTGAAAAACCATTTTCGTGTTCAGTTTGCGGTAAAGCCTTTTCTCGAAATCAATCCTTAAAAATCCACATAAGAACCCACACTGGTGA
>NC_135406.1:7810120-7875120 GCF_051989625.1 Stigmatopora argus
TTAGCAAACAAATTCTTTCATCTTTTCCAAGAACGACGGCACATATGACTTTCAATCCCATTAGAAATCCGACATGCACCAAAGCGTTTCAAAGCCTCAGTGAGTCACTAACTTGGCATAAAAGCAGGCCATTGAAAAACACTTCAAACCATACATGCATTGAACAGAAAAAGTCGACCAGTATATTGGTTTGAGCAATATTTAAATTTGTTTACCACAATAAATGTTTTGCATTGTTACTAAATAAAACATCCATTCAGTCATCATCCGCACCGCGTTTCCTCACAAGGTTTGCTGGAGCCTATCCCAGCTGACTTCAGGGCGAAAGGCAGACTACACTGTGGACCAGGGCTAGGGAACCTATGGCTCGGGAGCCACATATGGCTCTTTTGATGGGTGCATATGGCTCTCCGCTAACCTGTGAGGTAAACTATGGAGCGCCTTATAATCAAACTTTTTTTTCATAACACTTTTCTGCATGGATATTCTAATTGATTAGCAACAATGTAATGTTAAGTTAATCCTTAGGTATCTCCAAATTCAGCTTTCAATAAAAAGGCATCTGTAGTCACATCTCCATTTAATTCTTGCAAGAAGAGAATACATCCACCCGCGTGTCCGGTCAAGATCATTCTAACAACTCGAAGTCCCTTTTGCTAATTTATTCATAAGATTTTAACGCCATGCCCCACAGAAGTCTAAACATTCGTAGAGTCTCACAACAATTTTGCACAGTTATCAAAACAATTGTAGGTCCTGTCGAATCTTCCCAAGCGCGTTTCGATGCGAACCCTTCAGTGAAGAGGTGCTTCCCAAAACAGTCCATGGTTCCCAAGAGCGCTTGTTGTGAGACCATCTTCCGAAGCCGAAAACAGTCCTCAGTTCCCAAGAGCACCTGTCGTGAGTCCTCCGAAGCCGAAAACAGTTCGCAGTTCCCAAGAGCAATTGTTTTGAGACCTCTCCATGCCCATGGCCATTCCCTGTCCTCTTGATGTGAACCACAGTCCTTACTTTAGCAAGGCATGCATTAAAATGGCTTTTATTAATGCCAATAACTCTAACATAAAAGCACAGCGTTCAACACATATATATATATATATATATATATATATATATATATATATATATATATATATATATATATATATATATATATATATATATATATATTGTTTAATATTGTTACACATTCAGGATGAGCATTACTATTCCTAATAAGCAAATATATTGATTAATATAGTAAGCATGTTTATAATAAGGCTTTCTATTCCTAAATAAGCATTGCAAACACATTTATAATAATGATTACTCCAACATGTAACAATGTTGTCAAAACACTTTTTGTACTTTAAAAGTTGTGAAGTGACTAAAAATTGTACACATTTTCATGTATGTTGACTTATAAATTCGGAGCACGGCACTCAAGGATTAACATTTAAAAAAAATATCAATTGTTTATCCCTCTTTCCATCAAAAAGATTCCCGACCCCTGCCCTAGACTGTATACTTGTATTCATTTACTGAACCGCTGAACCTCACAAAGATCCCGGGGGGATGCTGGAGCCTATCCCAGGTAACTACGGGCACTAGGCATGGGACACCCTGAATCGGTGGCCAGCCAATCGCAGGGCACAAGGGGGCTGACAACCATTTGCCATGGGATCGAACCCTCAACCCCAGAACTGTGAGGCCGACGCACTAACCACCTCGAGGTGTCCCCTGCGTTGTGCTCAAAGTCCTCTGAGATAGGCTCTAGCACCCACTGTATAGTAAAGTATATATATATATATATATATATATATATATATATATATATATATATATATATATATATATATATATATATATATATATATAGTAAAGTATATATATATATATATATATATATATATATATATATATATATATATATATATATATATATATATATATATATATATATATATATATATAATAATCGGACATAGGCCCTGTCGTCATTATCACAACACAAAGCCTACTTGTCATCACACGCAGAAACTGCGTGTGACGAAATTGATGGTGCTTCTCCATAAGCTACGTTTAATCGGCAAAAGACCTAAATAAGTGTAAGTTACGGACTTGTAATTTGTCATTCCGCTGTTGAGGATACAGGTCGCTTACCTCTCGCTTACCTCTCACTGTCTTCCACTTACCTTTCCTCAGTCAGCTAGTAGGAGGCAGATCACCAACCAAACATCTGTTGATTTACCGCAGAGGGGAATGTGTGTTATGTTAGCGCGAGTTTAGATTTCTGATGGATGTGGGGAAAAAACTGTCCTTAAGCCTATTTGTCCGTGCTTTGTGGGACCTGTAGCGTCTGCCAGAGGGCAGCAGCTGGAACAGATTGTGACCAGGGTGGTAAGGGTCCCCTATGATGTTCTTGGCTCTGCTGAGGTAACGAGGGCTGGCAATGTCTTCAAGTGAGGGCAGAGAGCAGCCGACAATCCGCTGGGCAGTGTTAATCACTTTCTGCATGGCCTTTTTGTCTGCCGCCGTGCTTCCAGCGTACCACACTGTGATGCCGTACGCCAGGATGCTCTCTACAGTGGTTCTATAGAAGGTTCTCAGAAGATTGGTGCCCAAGGTGTTCTTCCTAAGTACCCTGAGGAAATGGAGTCGTGTCTGAGCCTTCTTCACCACTGCCGTGGTGTTTGTAGACCATGAGAGCTTGTCCGTGACGTGGACCCCCAGGAATTTAAAGGACTGGACCCTGTCTACACATACTCCATTTATGAGGAGTGGGGCCAGATCTGTGCCGTGTTTGCGAAAGTCCAGGATTATTTCTTTAGTTTTCGTGGTGTTCAGTGTGAGATTGTTCACCGAGCACCACGAAGACAAATTGTTGACCTCATCTCTGTAAGCCGACTCATCCCCTCCTGAGATGAGTCCGACCACAGTGGTTGTAATATATTGATAATGATAGTTGCCTCGGGTTATGGAAGTGTGTCTAACCACGCCACCTGGAGCCGAGGGGTAGCACAGCGTAACCCGGACGTAGTAGTGTTGTGTGTCCGGTTTGTGTGTGAGTGTGTTGTTGGAGTGGCAATAAAGAGCTACACGTGTTTTACCCTGGCTCCGCCGTCTATTGCTGTTATGGATATATTAACAGTTATATAAACTGCAAAGTTATTACAGTGGTGTCGTCAGCGAATTTGATGATGGCGTTAGACTGGTGGGTGGGTGTACAGTCGTAGGTGTACAGGGAGTACAGAAGAGGACTCAGTACACAGCCTTGAGGGGAGCCAGTGCTTAGTGTGATGGAGGATATATATATATATATATATATATATATATATATATATATATATATATATATATATATATATATATATATATATATATATATCAGTGGCGGGCGGTGCATTTTCTGGTAGCGCCTTCAACGTATCAATCCAACCCTCAAAAACTATTTTATGCCTGTAAAACCTCTACTGCAGCTACAGCTGCGACACATAAAAAATAATCAATAAATTAATGCACAAAAATGGGGTAAAATCCACTTCCTAGCAGCATTTCATGATTAAATACAAATACTGGAGCTTTTCAGACATTAAAACCAGGCCAGGGGGTGATTTTCCCGGGAAAAGACAAAGATGAACGTCAATGGCGTACGGGCAAACATTGCCCGAAAATGGGGTAAAATCCAGCCAAAAACAGCATTTATTGATTAAATACAAATACTGGAGCTTTTTAGACATCAGAACCGGACCCGGAGTATCATTTCCCCGGTAAAAAGACAGCGATGAACGTCGATACGTCCATACGTGAAATGACAAAAATGCACTAAAATTAGGTAAAATCCACTTCCTAGCATCATTTATTGATTGAATACAAATACTGGAGCTTTTGAGACATTACAACCAGGCCAGGGGGGTGATTTTTCCCGGGAAAAGACAGCGATGGACGTCAATGGAGAAACGCCAAAAATTAAACTGTGGTAAAATCCACTTCCTAGCAGCATTTTGTGATTAAATACAAACATTGGAGCTTAAATACAAACACTGGAGCTTTTCAGATATCAGAACTTGGCCCAAAATTGAAATATTATTTAGGAATATAGCTATATTTGTAATTATACTCACCAAAAATTCTTTTTAACTGTACACAATATCCATCCTCCTTTCTTTCTTCCTTCTTTCCTATCGCCATCGAAGCTAATGAAGAAAGTCGAGCCTGTCCTGTCATATTTCCGGCATAGTCCGTTTTGAAAATAGCATTAAATGAACACAACAATATACTATTTGCTTGTGGAGCTAAGTTAGCGCGCTGAAAGTGCCCCACACACCATTTTCCCGGCTGGAACAGGCTTGCTAGCTTCGGAGTTGACCGCCCTTTCTTAATGATGGGCCAATATTTCTTAATTTTTTTTCTGGAAAAGTCCGTCTGGAAAATAGCTTTGTGAGCAAACAGAATCTATTTGTTTTTGCTTCTGTTGGCCATAGTGGGTGGAGTTTGCGATCTCGGCTGCCTCGGTACTGCTTTGGCCCGCCTACTAGCCAATCATAGTTTGTGAAAGCAATGAAATGTCCCAGCCAGTAAAATGCTAACGCCTATGAAAAATCATTGTGGGGTTGCCAACTCGAAATCTGATTGGTTAAAAGCAACAGTCTAGTTTAATGCAGCAGAGCCCGCAAGAACTGATTGTGCAGGCTTTGAGGCAGATCTGATCTGGCAACAAATAATGGCTGAAATGTGATTGGTTAAATGCTTTAATATGAAAACACACATCTGGAAGCAGTGCAACCGGGGGGAAAAGCAATGAAAGGAAGCTAACAGACCATTTGGAATAATACGTACGTATTGATGGACAAAATATAATATGATTCAGATATTTCTTAGGCCAGCAGAGAAGGCCTTGAAGGCCCTGACGGCCCGCCACTGATATATACACATATATATATATATATATATATATATATATATATATAGCTATATATATATATATATATATATATATATATATATATATAGATGGATATATATAGATATATATATAGATATATATATATATATAGATATATATATATATAGATATAGATATAGATATAGATATATAGATATAGATATATAGATATAGATATAGATATATATATATATATATATATATATAGATATAGATATATATAGATATATATATAGATATATATATATATATATATATACCAGTGGCGGTCGGTGCATTTTTTGGTAGCGCCTTCAACGTATCAATCCAACCCTCAAAAACTATTTTATGGCTATAAAACCGCTACTGCAGCTACAGCTGCGACACATAAAAATTAATCAATAAATTAATGCACAAAAATGGGGTAAAATCCACTTCCTAGCAGCATTTCATGATTAAATACAAATACTGGAGCTTTTCAGACATTAAAAGCAGGCCTGGGGGGTGATTTTCCCGGAAAAAGACAGCGATGAACGTCAATGGCGTACGGGCAAACATTGTCAGAAAATGGGGTAAAATCCAGCCGAAAACAGCATTTATTGATTAAATACAAATACTGGAGCTTTTTAGACATCAGAACTGGGCCCGGAGTATCATTTCCCCGGTAAAAAGACAGCGATGAAGGCCGATACGTCCATACGTGAAATGACAAAAAATGCACTAAAATTAGGTAAAATCCACTTCCTAGCATCATTTATTGATTGAATACAAATACTGGCGCTTTTGAGACATTACAACCAGGCCAGGGGGGTGATTTTTCCCGGGAAAAGACAGCGATGGACGTCAATGGTGAAACGCCCAAAATTAAACTGGGGTAAAATCCACTTCCTAGTAGCATTTTGTGATTAAATACAAACACTGGAGCTTTTCAGATATCAGAACTTGGCCCACAATTGAAATATTATTTAGGAATATGGCCATATTTTACTCACCGAAAATCCTTTTTACACAATATCCATTCTCCTTTCTTTCTTCCTTCTTTTCTATCGCCATCGAAGCTAATGCTGAAAGTCGAGCCTGTCCTGTCGTATTTCTGGCATAGTCCGTTTTGAAAATGGCTTTAAATCAAAACAACAATATACTATTTGTTTGTGGAGCTAAGTTAGCACACTGAAAGTGCCGCACACACCATATTCCCGGCTGTAACAGGCTTGCTAGCTTCGGAGTTGACCGCCCTTTCTTAATGATGTCCATTTTATTTCTGGAAAAGTCCGTCTGGAAAATGGCTTTGTGAGAGAAATCTGCAACAGAATTCATTTGTTTTTGCCACTGTCGGCCATGTGGGTGGAGTTTGCGATCTCTGGCTGCTTTGGCCCGCCTACTAGCCAATCATAGTTTGTGAAAGCAATGACATGTCCCAGCCAGCAAAATGCTAACGCCTATGAAAAATCATTGTGGGGTTGCCAACTCGAAATCTGATTGGTTAAAAGCAACAGTCTAGTTCAGGGGTCGGGAACCTTTTTGACGAAGAGAGCCATAAACAATTCATATTTTCAAACATTATTCCTTGAGAGCCATACTAAGAATTTAAAAGTAAAAATACATGAAATGTGTGCAATTTATTAATCATTTCACCACTTTGGAAGTAAAAAAAAAATCTCTGAATTCTTTTGAGTACATTTTTTCAACTGTTGCTAATCAATGAGTATCAATCAGAGTATGCATGCAGAAGAGTCTAATGAAGAAAATTATGATTAAAAAGGTGCTAGAGATCGGTGTCGGCGCCACATTGCCGGCGTGACGCTCCCATTGGTGTGTTCGGGACTTAGCTCTCTCACCAGCGGTTCCCATATTTTACCATAGGTTAGCGGAGAGCAATATACACCCATCAATAGAGCCACATATGGCTCCCGAGCCATAGGTTCCCTACCCCTGGTCTAGTTTAATGCAGCAGAGCCCGCAGAACTGATTGTGAAGGCTTTGAGGCAGATCTGATCTGGCAACAAATAATGGCTGAAATGTGATTGGTTAAATGCTTCAATATGAAAACACACATCTGGAAGCAGTGCAACCAGGGGGAAAAGCAATGTAAGGAAGCTAACAGACCATTTGGAATAATAAGTATTGGACAAAATATAATATATGATTCAGATATTTCTTAGGCCAGCAGAGAAGGCCTTGAAGGCCCTGCCGGCCCGCCACTGATATTATATATATATATATATATATATATATATATATATATATATATATATATATATATATATATATATATATATATATATATATATATATATATAAATATAAATATTATATCTAAAATAGTCCGGCCCACATGAACTCGAGTTGATGTTAATGCACCCTTGGGCTTTTTGTATAACGTTTCCTGCAGTGATTTCTAACGTACACTAGGTGTAAGTATTCTGCGAAGCAGTAGGTCACTGTATGGAAACGACAAGTGATGCTCACAAACCCATCACTAGTAGTGTGTCAATACAATTATTACGGTATACATAAAGTTTTAATTAAAAACACAAAAAGCAAACTGAAAACCTGAGCCCAAAATAAAAAATTATACCCCAAAAAATTAAAATGAACAAAAAGCCGCAGGACGCAGTAAGGCATGGGTTAACGAGACATGGAAAACAGGTGGGTGACACAGGGGAGGCGACCACAGGCGAAAGCAATATACAATCACAACGATAAGTTTCAAGCCATCAATATTTTTATTCATACTAAGGATTATACATAAGAATATTGAGTATTATCTGTTTGTTCAACATTAAAATAAAATTAAAAAAACAATTCACATTTGACTTCATATACCGACTGCCAGGTCTATTTACATACAAATCAAATCAGTTTGGATAAATATGAAAAGCGAAAAGAACTACTCAAAAATAAACCCAAAGTCGGTTCTTATAGTTAAAAAAAGGAAAAGAATGTAGTTTACAAAGCTAATAGAAAATTCTGAAGATTAAATGAAATAAATGCTTGGCAACAAACTTAGTATTATGTATTATTAAGTCTTTTTAACCAATGTGTTGAACCACAAATTGAGCAAAGAAAGGGCTTTTTGCCACTGCGGGTTGTTAAGTCTTCTTTTCAGGTTCCCTTCTGTGAAAATGTTGGAACATTAACTGCACCTGGAAAAGGTTTTTGAATTATGTAGCTTTTTAATTGGGCTGTTGTAGCGAATCTGTGGCCAGAGACTGAGCAGGAAAACATTGTTCTCCAGTGTGGGTTAATAAGTGTTTTTTTAAGCTTCTCCTTTGGGAAAATGTTTGACCACAAACTGAACACGAAAATGGTTTTTCACCTGTGTGTGTTCTTGTGTGCCTTTTTAAGTTTCCCTTCTTTGTAAATCTTTCACCACAAACTGAGCATGAAAATGGTTTGTCACCTGGGTGTGTTCTTGTGTGTATTTTTAAGCTTCCTTTCTCTGTAAATCTTTTACCACAAACTGAGCAAGCAAATGGTTTTTCACCTGTGTGTGTTCTTGTGTGCATTTTTAAGCTTTGCTTGTGTGTAAATCTTTGACCACAAACTGAACACGAAAATGGTTTTTCACCTGTGTGGGTTCTTGTGTGTATTTGTAAAACGTGCTTATGAGAAAAGGCTTTACCACAAACTGAACACGAAAATGGTTTTTCACCAGTGTGGGTTCTTGCATGAATTGTTAAGTGTCCCTTCTGTGTGAATGTTTGACCACAAACTGAACATGAAAATGGTTTTTCACCAGTGTGGGTTCTTGTGTGGATTTTTAAGCTTCCTTTCTGTGTGAATCTTTGACCACAAACTGAACACGAAAATGGTTTTTCACTCGAGTGTGTTCTCGTGTGCATTTTTAAGATTCCCTTCTTTTTAAATCTTTTACCACAAACTGAGCATGAAAATGGTTTGTCACCTGGGTGTGTTCTTGTGTGTATTTTTAAGTTTCCCTTCTCTGTAAATCTTTTACCACAAACTGAGCATGAAAATGGTTTGTCACCTGGGTGTGTTCTTGTGTGTATTTTTAAGCTTCCTTTCTCTGTAAATCTTTTACCACAAACTGAACACGAAAATGGTTTTTCACCTTTGTGGGTTCTTGTGTGTATTTGTAAAACGTGCTTATGAGAAAAGGCTTTACCACAAACTGAACACGAATATGGTTTTTCACCTGTGTGTGTTCTTGTGTGTATTTTTAAGCTTCCCTTCTTTGTAAATCTTTTACCACAAACTGAGCATGAAAATGGTTTGTCACCTGGGTGTGTTCTTGTGTGTATTTTTAAGCTTCCTTTCTCTGTAAATCTTTTACCACAAACTGAGAAAGCAAATGGTTTTTCACCTGTGTGTGTTCTTGCATGACTATTTAAGCTTCCTTTCTGGGTAAATCTTTTACCACAAACTGAACACGAAAATGGTTTTTCACCAGTGTGGGTTCTTGTGTGTATTCGTAAAACTTGCTTATGAGAAAAGGCTTTACCGCAAACTGAACACGAAAATGGTTTTTCACCAGTGTGGGTTCTTGCATGAATTGTTAAGTGTCCCTTCTGTGTGAATGTTTGACCACAAACTGAACACGAAAATGGTTTTTCACCAGAGTGGGTTCTTGTGTGCCTTTTTAAGGTTCCCTTCTCTGTAAATCTTTTACCACAAACTGAGCATGAAAATGGTTTGTCACCTGTGTGTGTTCTTGCATGACTATTTAAGTGTCCCTTCTCTGTAAATCTTTTACCACAAAATGTACATGAGAAGGGTTTCTCCCCAGTGTGGCTCCTCATATGTGTTTTCAAAGTAGACTTTTTCCCAAAGGTTTTTCCACACTGAGAGCATTTCCAGAGTTTGCCGTCCTTAAGACCTTCATTGTCATAAACCAAGTCTTCGCTGTCTGATAACGGAGCAATTAAATTGTCTGCTTGCCCTTCTGCTGAGTTGGCGTTCGGAGGCTCCGCCCCTCTGCCGGCCACGCCCAGATCATCTTCGCTCTTGAAAGGCTCACCAGTTGACACGGTGACATCTTCTTCCTCCTTTTTGATTTGCTGTTGAGGGAACTCTGGCTCCTCCTCTTTAATTTGGGGTAATGTTAAGGTGTGTGCAGGCTCCGCCCCTCTGCTGGTCACGGCCAGATCCACTTCACTCTTGAAAGGCTCACCAGTTGACACGGTGACATCTTCTTCCTCCTTTTTGATTTGCTGTTGAGGGAACTCTGGCTCCTCCTCTTTAATTTGGGGTAATGTTAAGGTGTGTGCAGGCTCCGCCCCTCTGCTGGTCACGCCCAGATCCACTTCACTCTTGAAAGGCTCACCAGTTGACACGGTGACATCTTCTTCCTCCTTTTTGATTTGCTGTTGAGGGAACTCTGGCTCCTCCTCTTTAATTTGGGGTAATGTTAAGGTGTGTGCAGGCTCCGCCCCTCTGCTGGTCACGCCCAGATCCACTTCACTCTTGAAAGGCTCACCAGTTGACACGGTGACATCTTCTTCCTCCATTTTGATTTGCTGTTGAGGGAACTCTGGCTCCTCCTCTTTAATTTGGGGTAACGTTAAGGTGTGTGAAGGCTCCGCCCCTCTGCTGGTCACGCCCAGATCCTCTTCCCTCTTCAGGAATTCACCAAATGACCAGGTGACATCATCTTCCTTCTTGATTGGAAGTCGCTCGTCTCTCATTTGTTGTTGAGGGAACTCTGGCCCCTCCTCTTTAATTTGGGGGAGCTCAAGTTCCTTTTTAAGGCCAACAGACTCTTTCCCATCAGGACCAAGATATTCTCTGAAACCTGCAAAGACACGAAAATAAATGATATGTTTCATAATCTGTCTATCCAAAGAGAAGTCCTTTAGGTTAGACTGGGAATGTAAAGTCTTATACTTATATCGGCGGTGGTTAGGCTCGTAACATGACATTAACTTCAAATTTAACTGAAATCAACTCAAATGACTATACACACCCACACATATTTGACCACCATCTCAATAAGCTCGTATCTCCAATTTGTTTCATTTCTCAAGGAAAAAAATTGCTCGGAAATTAGCTCGTTTCTCAAATTTCTCGTAAATTGGGACACTGGTATGTCAAGGTATTCCTGTAATATGCAGGCTGCCACAGCAAATGTTTAGTTAACAAGCAATAATTATAGCACTTGCGGGTGACCCGCATTGTAATCAACAGTTTGAGGAAAACAGAGTTCACCTTCAAAATTAAAGTACAATTAAGAGCACACCTACACATTTCAATGTTTAAAAATGTTTTGTTGTATTAAACCAAAAGGATTCTTTAATCTCATCTCATTTTCTGAACCGCTTTATCCTCATCAGAGTCGGGGGGGGGTGCTGGAGCCTATCCCAGCTGACTTTGGGCCAGAGGGGGGGGGGGGGGGGCACCCTGAATTGTTGGCCAGCCAATCGCAGGGCACAACAAGACAGACAACCATTCACGCTCACACTCATACCTAGGAGCAATTTAGAGTTTCCAATCAGCCTACCATGTGTTTAGAATGTGGGAGGAAGCCGGAGTACCCGGAGAAAACCCACACACGTCAAAATAAAAAGGTTTTTTTTTTTTAAAAAAAAGCCTTTCCATAAATGGTCATTTTTAAAGAAACTAATGCTTTACTTTACATGGTCTTTTTTATTATTAAAAAAAGCCTTACTATGCAAAGTCTATGCATGTCTTTGGAGTGTGGGAGGAAACCGCAGTACCTGGAGGAAACCCACGCAGGCCTGTGGAGAACATGAAAACTCCACAAAGGTGGACTTGACCTGGATTTGAACCGAGGACCCCAGAGCTGTGAGGCCGACGCGCTAACCACTCGCTCCTCTGGGCTGCTTTTTCACATTTTTAAGAACTTAAAATAAAATAAAAATATTCAGTGCTGTGTCCTAGTAGCAAGCGGGAGACATGGGAGTTGCTCCCGCTTGAAAAATAATTTACAAAATAAAAAACATTTTTGCATTAAAAAATCTGCGATGTAGTGAAATGCTGAGGGATTGCAGCGCACAAAAATAGCACTTCTACAATTACCATTAAGCCTTAATGGTTTAGGAAATATATAGATATAAAAATGGACCCACCTTGTAGTCTGTGAAGGACAACTTTTGCATGCATTATTTTGCAAAATGTCGAGTTTTCCTCGTGGAACTTTGCTGGTCTTTTCCCATACGTAAATTCTGAAGGAGACGCCATTGATAGCTGCTAACTAGGCTAAATTAAAGAGGGCGCAAAGCTTCAAAGTTCTTCGACGACTTGAAGAGTTGTTCCTTTGATATATGCTAACAGGCTGAGCTAAAGTAGCGCACAAAGCTTCAACGAGGTCTTGAAAATGATTTTGGCTGATATTTAAGGTCATAAAGTAGCTTAAGCTAGACACGACTGGGACCCATAGGTTAAGTTTGGTGGCGAAAACTGTGCATGCGTGGTGGCAGCGTCACTTCCTTCGATGCATTAAGTTTAGAAATGTAAGAGAGTTGGACATAGGAAATAATTATTCTTCAAATTTTCTGACATGTGGTTTGAGCAAAAAAATGTTTGCGCAGGTTTGAATTTAATTGAAATTAAATTAAACATAAATATCTTGAAGATCGAGTCTCAAAAGGAGGCGTCGCAAAACGCGCATGCGCAGAAACAAATCGTCCTTGGTCATGATGCTGTTCTGTTTTGACGATTGGCATCACGGGAGAGGTAGTTCTTCATCGAAACGGTTTGAACTCGCAGGAATCAGTCTCTTATTTACGTACTGCTCTCTCGTGGTCAGGAGAAAATTTGTTTCATTCTAAGTTCAGTATTCGTGGACACTGTACACAATATTTGACGTTCTTATTCATATTTGACCGGACATTCTGACTGACAAACTCTCCCACCTTGGACTATCTCCTTCAATCTGCTGCTGGATAAAGGACTTCTTGTCCAACTGACCACAGACTGTTAGACTTGGTCCCCACCTCTCTTCCTCCATTACACTAAGCACTGGCTCCCCTCAAGGCTGTGTACTGAGTCCTCTTCTGTACTCCCTGTACACGTACGACTGTACACCCACCCACCAGTCTAACGCCATCATCAAATTCGCTGACGACACCACTGTGGTCGGACTCATCTCAGGAGGGGATGAGTCGGCTTACAGAGATGAGGTCAACAATTTGTCTTCGAGGTGCTCGGTGAACAATCTCATACTGAACACCACGAAAACTAAAGAAATAATCCTGGACTTTCGCAAACACGGCACAGATCTGGCCCCAATCCTCATAAATGGAGTATGTGTAGACAGGGTCCAGTCCTTTAAATTCCTGGGGGTCCACATCTCGGACAAGCTCTCATGGTCTACAAACATCACGGCAGTGGTGAAGAAGGCTCAGAAACGACTCCATTTCCTCAGGGTACTTAGGAAGAACAACTTGGGCACCAATCTTCTGATAACCTTCTATAGAACCACTGTAGAGAGCATCCTGGCGTACGGCATCACAGTGTGATACGCTGGAAGCACGGCGGCAGACAAAAAGGCCATGCAGAAAGTGATTAACACTGCCCAGAGGATTGTCGGCTGCTCTCTGCCCTCACTTGAAGACATTGCCAGCCCTCGTTACCTCAGCAGAGCCAAGAACATCATAGGGGACCCTTACCACCCTGGTCACAATCTGTTCCAGCTGCTGCCCTCTGGCAGACGCTATAGGTCCCACAAAGCACGGACAAATAGGCTTAAGGACAGTTTTTTCCCCACATCCATCAGAAATCTAAACTCGCGCTAACATAACACACATTCCCTTCTGCGGTATATGAACAGATGTTTGGTTGGTGATCTGCCTCCTACTAGCTGACTGAAGTAAGGTAAGTGGAAGACAGTGAGAGGTAAGCGAGAGGTAAGCGACCTGTATCCACAACAGCGGAATGACAAATTACAAGTCCGTAACTTACACTTATTTAGGTATTTTGCCGATTAAACGTAGCTTATGGAGAAGCACCATCAATTTCGTCACACGCAGTTTCTGCGTGTGATGACAAGTAGGCTTTTGTGTTGTGATAATGACGACAGGGCCTATGTCCGATTATTATTATTATTATTATATTATTATTATTATTATTTAAGACACCGTCAATCACAAGTTATCGAAGAAGCGCATTTTAAGAAATTATATTAGAAAATTAGCAATTTCTCAAAGGTGTCTTAAACCCAAAAGGAAAAGTTTGTTTTTTCTTTTATTTACATTATTCCCTTAACCCGGACCAACCTATAGATGTAAATTATGTCTTGATTTTCCCATTTTTAACGAATATTTGAAATTTTTCCCTCCAAATTTTTTTGGTGTGTGTTTTAGTTCAATAAGTATTTTGTAAAATGTAAAAATAACTATTGTTAGAATTATTATGGAATATTCTATATGTGTTGTAAGCATTTTTTTAATAAGTAGTAAGGCTATAAACAGTCATGGGAACATGGACATTTTTCCTCCACATCATCGTCTCCTCAAGGCCAAAGCTCGAGGACACATTGTTTCGGACACTTCTCCGGCAGGACCCAATGAGACTGTTATGATGAGACTCCAGCAGCAGATTTGAAAATACGGCTTTGTTTACATTATAATACTACTTTGTTTACCTTATAATGAAAATATTATGCAATTCCTCACACCATTGTTTTGGGTGTTCGGAAAGAATGTCGCGATTAAATACAATGATTCAGTTACTGCAATTCAGAATGCTTTGTGGACTGAGACGACGTCACAAGGCACCTCCTTGCAAGTTGTAAGCAGCTATGTTGAAAGATGTTTTTCCTTTTTTAATTAAATATTACTAATAATGATTTAAAAGGTTTGAATCATTATTCCAACAACTATATAGAAATATTTTCAACAAATGATTAAGACATCTTCCCTTACTAAGAAAAAATGCTCAAATAAACATTGTTTTAGATCTATAAAAAAAGTTTTAAGGCTTTTCATCCAGTTCTTTTAATCCGATTTTATATATATATAGATATATATATATATACCCATGTATATATTTATATATATGTGTATATATATATATATATGTATATATATATATATATATATATATATATATATATATATATATATATATATATATATATATATATATATATATATATATATATATATATATATATATATATATATATATATATATATTATATATATGTGTATATATATATATGTGTATATATATATATATATGTGTATATATATATGTATATATATATATATATATATATATATATATATATATATATATATATATATATATATATATATATATATATATGTATATATATATAAGAGGGCGCCATACACCCATTTCATCACAATGCAGTATTTACTACTGTAGTATTCTCGTCAACAGCAACATGAGTTGAAAACTGTTTATAGGTGCATTTTTCAAAGTATGGCACTATTGTTCAGAAAAGTTTCTTCACTGGTGATGTAACTCCTTAAAATTAGTCAAATCTTTTTTGGAGCCTTTTCATTGTAAACATTTTCTTTTATGTTTTAGATTTTAATTTAGTTAAAATGCTTTCGCTAAAGGGAAGGCATTAAAAAAGCATTATCTTTTATTCAGTAGCAGGTCTATTATTATTTGGGGGATTAATGAGATTGAAATAGATGTATAGTCTGATTGGACACTCTAAATTGCCCCTAGGTATGAGTGTGAGCGTGAATGATTATTTTTCTCCTCGTGCTCTGCGATTGGCTGGCCACCGATTCAGGGTGTTCCTCGCCTCTGGCCCGAAGGCAGCTGGGATAGGCTCCAGCACCCCCTATACACGATGTAGCATATCAGAAAATGAATGAATGAATGTTGGGATTAAAAACAGTGGGAGAAGCCCAACGTTGCCTCGGCAGCAAACCTCGACTGGGTAGATGGTGCATTTCCAGACAAATTTCTGGCACACAGATTCAAGTATTCGGCCTTCTTGCGCTCGAAGGTGGTCTCGATCCCGTCCTCTGATGGTACTGGTATGAGGTGAAGCGCTCTTGCCTTGCAAGGGCATACAACAATGTCTGTGCGGAGTGATGTAGTGATGATTTCGGATGATAGTTAGTATTCTATTTATTTAGAAGCTGCATTTGAACTTTAGCATTAAATATGAAGTACTTTCGCAAGCCACACCAACGAGTGGCAGTGGGCCAGATTTGGCCCTCGGGCCGCAACTTTGACACCGTTGTTTGAACGCTGCTCTCGTTGTTGTTTAGTGCATCTATATCTCTAGTATTTGAAATTTCGATTTACAGCATGCAAATAAGTGTTATGTCACTCAAGCATGTAGCCAAAATTGGAGGGCGAGTAGCAGGAATGACTCTTGAACGCCTCTGGGGGGCGCTCGCGCTTTGCGTAATTTGAAAAATACATTGTTTGTGATAAGGATACAATAATAGGAAAGCTACTGTTTAATGCCGTTGTTAAGTATTAACACGCGTTGAGACTCATTCTTTCCCTCCTAGATTGGTTATATTTAAATAGAAATATAATTTATTACGTCTTTCTTCGAATGGTGCTAGTGCAAATTCATGAAAATGTACGTACGCTACTATAGTGTCATGTCAATAGAATACCTTTAAGGGAATATATGGAAATAAAAAGTGTACCCACCTTCTAGTCTATGAAGAACAACTTTCTCGTGCGTTATGTTGCAAACTGTCGATTGCTCGTGAGTTGAATGCTCCTGTTTGACCTCAAAAAGTTCCTCCTGGAGCTTTGGCAGTTGTGTTCTTGCCGACATTTCCACACGTGAATTCTGATGATGGCGGCGACTTTGATAGCTGCTAGCTATGCTGAGCTAAAATAGCCAGGAAACCTACAACGAGTTCTTCGTCGACTTGTTCCTTTGATAGCTGCTAGCTAAGCTAAAGCATAAACAAGCACCTCGACGACTAGCTCTTCGGCGACTTATTCCTTTGATAGCTGCTAGCTAAATTAAGCTAAAGTATAAACAAGCTAGTCAACGACTTGTTTATTTGCTAGCTGCTAGCTGGGCTAAGCTAAAGCAGGTTTTGCTGATAAATGAATGGGTGATGGAACGAGAGACGCTGGTGCGTCAGCACTGTGCCGATAACTCAAGAGAGAAAGCCCAAATTGGGGCGTGTAAAGCTTTAAGAAAGAATCACGTGACCGGTACAGGAAAAGTATCGTTTGGCGAAAGTGTGATAATAGTTTAAAGAAATAAACTGTATCAAAGTGTCGTGCGTCTGTTGGACGGACTTTGGCGTAATTTCGCCTCGTTCTGAGAAGTTTTCCCCAGTGTGGAATCATTTTGATCGTGCGAGGCAAAACGAAATAACCACTTTTATTTCACATGATTTACCAGTTAACAAAAATGTGGACATAAGTTAAAAATTGTAACTCAAATTTGATCTATTTTACTTATGAACTCCGTTTGGAATAAAAAAAAAAAACATGGATTTTTTTTTACCTGCAATGATTTTATAACTACTGCAAGGGTCACTACGTATTTGGATGACCAACACGGTTTCAATACAGTGCCGACACAGTGTGTCAATACAATCCTTGAGGTAGCATCGTCCCATCACTAAGGTATATCAAAGGTTTTTAATTAAAGACACCAAAAGCAAATTGAAAACATATAAGCCCAGAATCCAAAATTACAACAACAAAAAAGAACCAAAAGACGTAGAACACAAGAATAAATACACAGACATGGAAAAACAGTTGGGTGACACACCAGTGAAAGCAATGGACAATCAACGACAAGTTTCAAACCAAGATTGAGTAATCGTATAACATCAATAACAAACAAGAGACATTTGACTTCATATACCAATATATATCCTCTCTCTCCAAATGGTCTGTTAGCTTCCTTTCATTGCTTTTCAATTGATTTTACTCACCAAAAATCGTTTTTACACAATATCCATCCTCCTTTCTTTCTTCCTTCTTTCCTATCGCCATCGAAGCTAATGATGAAAGTCGAGCCTGTCCTGTCATATTTCCGGCATAGTCCATTTTGAAAATAGCTTTAAATCAACACAACAATATACTATTTACTTGTGGAGCTAAGTTAGCGCGCTGAAAGTGCCGCACACACCATTTTCCCGGCTGTAACAGGCTTGCTAGCGTCGGAGTTGACCGCCCTTTCTTAATGATGTCCATTTTTTTCTGGAAAAGTCCGTCTGGAAAATAGCTTTGGGAGCAAACAGAATCCATTTGTTTTTGCTTCTGTCGGCCATTGTGGGTGGAGTTTGCGATCTCGGCTGCCTCGGGTACTGCTTTGGCCCGCCTACTAGCCAATCATAGTTTGAAAGATCATTGTGGGGTTGCCAACTCGAAATCTGATTGGTTAAAAGCAACAGTCTAGTTGAATGCAGCAGAGCCCGCAATAACTGATTGTGAAGGCTTTGAGGCAGATCTGATCTGGCAACAAATAATGGCTGAAATGTGATTGGTTAAATGCTTCAATATGAAAACACACATCTGGAAGCAGTTTAACCAGGGGGAAAAGCAATGAAAGGAAGCTAACAGACCATTTGGAATAATAAGTATTGATGGACAAAATATAATATCATTCAGATATTTCCGAGGCCAGCAGAGAAGGCCTTGAAGGCCCTGACGGCCCGCCACTGATATATGTATATATATATATATATATATATATATATATATATATATATATATATATATATATATATATATATATATATATATATCTCGAATATTTGTCCCAATATTATTGGGACAAATATTTGATTAATTGCCTAAAAAAGGGGCTTTGCAAATAGCTGGGTCGTGAAGTGGGTCTCATATTGAAATGTGTATTTTGCCTGTTTATAGTCATGACTCCATGAGTCTCAAGCTTCTCCTTTGTAGAGCTCTGTCCTGTAGCCAGATGTGTCCTTGAACACTTGCAACATTGTCGTTATCTTCTATTTGCCGGTTCATAACAAATGGCTTATCCTGGAAGACTTGCAACATTGTCGATATCTTCTATTTGCCGGTTCATAACAAATAGCTTACTGTCTGAAGTAGGGGAAAATCCCATCCCTGTTCGGTTTCGGTACCACCCTCTTGAGAGAATAAAGGTGAATGAATGTAAATTGTCTGTCTCGGCGCATTTGTGGACGACAGCCTTGCCTGTGGTTCACCTGTGCTCAGAATATTCTGTAATAAAAGCTTTGAAGTCACTGTTTCTCGCCTCCAGCCTGTATATCCGAAATTAATCGGACCCGAGAAGGAAGACAGAGTGCTCTTCCTTTAACAGTCGTTCACATCACTGCAAAGATGGTGCTACAGTAGCCTAATAAGGTGCTAGTTGCCAAACATGAAGTAGTAGGTGGGTGGCATTTTGCCCAGCAGAATTAAAAAGAACCAGTTTGTGGATCATTGAAAAAAAAACTCTTCTCTGATAATTCTGGATTATTTTTTCCTCACGAGTATATTGTTAAACTACATTAATGGAGGTACATTGATTCTATTTGTAATTATTAACATATAAACATTTCACATTTTCTTTTATTTAAAAAAAAGGCGATAGTAGTTAAGAAATAAACAGAAAACACAAGTTCAAAAAGTGAAAATGAACGAAAATTAACTGGGAAAATAACTTATAATGTGTTTACTTTTGTCAGATCGCCATTTAACGTCACTGACGAGTTAAATCTGCTGAGCCAACACTCTTGGATTAGATAAAATCACACGCAAAGGACTAAAAGTGGAAAACGTCCATTGAGTACATTCGTCCTGACTATGGTTTTTCACCTGTGTGGGTTCTTGTGTGTATTTTGAACCCATGACCTCGGAACTGTAAGGCCAACGTGCTAACCACTCGGTTAGTAAATGTAAATGTAACTAAATAATTATGAATGTTTATCAGACATTTATCAATACTTTCACTAAGTATTCAATATTGCAGAAGTGTATACTAAAACATGACTATGAGTCACAAATTACGGCCCGTTTTGGAAATTGTTTAAAAAGTCTCTTTTGGGTTATAGACACCTTCGAGAAATGTTTCATTTTGCAGTACGATTTATTTATTTCAAATGTCCATTTTCAGTAACTCATGATTGACAGTGACACATTACAGTTGCTTTTCCCAATTGCTAAAAGAGAAAATTCTAAAGGACCTACACATTTAAAAGAAATAGAATAAAAGTACATCCCATTTGAAAATACCACAAGCTCATTTCACACAGACTCGATTCCCATATCACAACAATCCTCCTCTCTCACAAATCGAAACCTAGTAAATAAACTTCAAATGTTTTCGCTGATTACTGTGGTGTTGAAGACGATGATTCTGTTTTGCATCAATTTATGTAACTTGTACCACAACTCCTCATCTGAAACTTCAGAAAAGGAGCCAAGAAAATACTGTCCAGTAAAAAACTATTCTACATAAACTTAAAATACATTGATTATATGATTATTTATGATCATCATTTTCTGACATTCAATGTGAATGAGGCAGAGGGTACAGAAAATGAATGAATGAATTTGACATGAATGTAAAGAATTAAGGCTTTGTCATGGAGAAACATTGAAGCAGTTAAAGGATGTATAAAATCAAATTCCATCCAAAAAGCAAGAGCACCATGCATGCATGGTAAAGGCTCAGGGTATATACATGTAATCCAATAGGTCTGAAGTTGTCAATGACAGAATTTGGCAGAATAATCAATTGGCAGTGGTGGGATTTGACCCCACACCCCTGAGAGACTCGAGCTTAATCAAGCACCTTGGGCCGCTCGGCCACACTAGACTCGACACTCATGCACAGAAATCTTAAAAGGTGAAAGAAAGATTTGTTTGATTTAAAGAGAAACAAGAGTAGTTTTCTAATAGTACAAGTTAAAGTAACTCAATGAAAAACTGAATCTATTGAACACAACAGTACTCATTGAACACAGGAAGCGTATTTACTGGGTTTTACTTTTTTTTAAAAACAGGATTATTATATGTGAATTGAGTTTTTGTGTGAAATTGATTTGTGGTATTGACAAATGGGAGCTACTTTTATTATGTGTTTTAAATGTGTGTGCTCTTTTGTTTTAGGGAGTTGGACTTTCTGCACATTTGAAATAAATAGTAATGGAAATTAGAAAAATCCTTGAAGGGGTCTATAATTTAGAAGGCACTTTTTAAACATAATTCCAACAACACACCTTAATTTACGATAGCTATAGAGCTATAGTTATATTTTGCAATATTAATTCCAATGATTAAAAATCTATAATTGCTTAATTATATTTAATTCCTTGCATTGTTGGTCATTTGCTTCAAATATTGCCCATGAAAAGTGACAATTGATTACATCAGCATGAAGTAAAAAGTATATTCTAGATTTGTATGCCTGCAGAGCAGATTTTTCAGCAGTATCAAAGTAATAAAAAAAGACAAGTAAAATAAATTGTGATTTTTTTTGACCGGGCATGTAGGAAGGCCTAGGATCGAGGCATGTAACTTCATAGGTGAATAAAATCTGGTGAAACAGTACTAATGAAAACAGTGTGGACTGTGGAGTCACATGGTGCCCTGATTTTTTTTACCACGAATAGAATAGGAATAAGGTGTCTCACTAGTGTGACTACAAAACAAAAAAGGTCTGAACAAAGGCACAACTCAAAATACAACTAGAACAAAATAGCACTTCTCTACAAATCATATTTTTATAATCTCTAACAAAATGATGCTTTGAAAATCTGAATACCAAATAGATTTTTTTTTAAAATACAAAGTTAAAAATGGGAAGCAAACATCTGGAACCTGTTTACAGAAAAATCTCATCTTCAGAGTAATATAAGTTAAAACATTCATGAACTAAGCAGTGGGTTTATAATCAAGTGTTAATTGATCATTCAATTGACATATTACATGGTACTTTATCACTACTTCATTTAACAAAGTCAGGTGTTTTTACCATGAAATGTGGCAATTGTTGCTCTCCGTCCCTTTAGAAATACACTGTAGGGCTGGTTGTGTTTGGAACTATCTGGGCCGGCGTGAACCACGTGACCACCTGGCGGCGAGATCAGAGGGTGTCGTGTATGTGTACTAATATCAACATAAAAGCCGCACCTTCAAAGAATGGCTTTTATTAAAATTGGTTTTATATATTATGCACATTAAGGCGCAGTAGTAGTAGTAGTAGTAGTGGTAGTAGTAGTAGTATTAGTAGTAGTAGTGGTAGTAGTAGTAGTAGAAGTGGTAGTAGCAGTAGTAGTACTGGTAGTAGTAGTGGTAGTAGTATTAGTAGTAGTAGTGGTAGTAGTATTAGTAGTAGTGGTAGTAGTAGTAGTAGTAGTGGTAGTAGTAGTAGTAGTAGTAGTAGTAGTAGTAGTAATGGTAGTAGTAGTGGTAGTGGTAGTAGTAGTAGTAGTAGTAGTGGTAGTAGTAGTAGTAGTAGTGGTAGTAGTAGTAGTAGTAGTGGTGGTAGTAGTAGTAGTAGTGGTGGTGGTAGTAGTAGTAGTAGTAGTGGTGGTTGTGCTATACATCCACTAGATGGATCTAAGATAAAGGAATTTAATACCATGATAAACCAATGCAGTGTTACATCTACTTAAGAAAATATAATTGGTTCCAGAAGATGTTTCGTAACCTGAATTTTTCACAAGTAGAGCAGGAATTTGCACGATCATTCATTCATCTTCCATACCGCCTGAAGAGTAAAAGTCTGTTGGTTGTTCAAAAAGTCAAATCAAAAGCCTTTATTGTCATCATACACAGCTGCGTATAACAAAATTGGTGAAAGAACAATAATCATGTACTGTTGGCAGTGATGGGATTTGAACCCACACCTCCTGAGAGACTGGGGCCTAAATCCAGCGCCTTGGACCGCTCGGCCACATTACCTTAGGGCAGGGGTAGGGAACCTATGGCTCGGGAGCCATATGTGGCTCTTTCCATGGGTGCATATGGCTCTCCACTAACCTGTGAGGTAAAATATGGAAATCACTGGTGAGAGAGCTGAGTCCCGAACGCACTAATATGAGCGTCACTGTGGCGTTGATACTACCTCTACCACCACTTTAATCATAATTTTGTGTTTTATTACTCTTCTGGATGCATGATCTCATTCAGACTGATTTATTAGCAACAGCATAACAATGTTGTCAAAAGAATTCAGAGACTTTTTGTACTTTAAAAGTGGTGAAATGACAAAAAAAAACTTCTTGTATTTTTACTTTTCAATTCTGAGAATGGATCTCAAGAAATAACATTAGAAAATATGAATTATTTATGGCTCTCTCTGTCAAAAAGGTTCCCGACCCCTGCCTTAGGGTTAATCACTTGCATGTTTGTCCAAATGGTTTAAGAGCTAATTAATGGCAACCGGCAGAAATGTGACAACAACTCGTCGAGTTTAATAAACATAGCGCTATGTGACTGTCAATGCGATACAAATAATGGCTTCTATCTCATTGAGGGTCCAGATGGGAAGAAGAGAGTTTATCTATGGGAGGCTCAGGGTTATCTTCATGCTGACACAACCCTGTAGACAGCTGGGGAGCCGCTGACGCTGTGGTTATCAGCAGTCTTGCTGATGGTGATGCACGGTGTACGTGTTTTTATGGTACTGAACTTTCTTACGTTTCAAATGCACCCTTCAGTCCCCCTTTTGGAATCGAAAGATTTCAACAAAAGGCCAGATTTGGGGTTTGCTGCGATGGAAGTCGGAGCCAAGAATCTCCCGTTGAGGTGACAAATGAAGGTCTGGAAGTCTTATGGGTGTCTGTGGTGGATGTAGGTGCAGTTCAAGGTGTTCTGGATCATCTTTGTTTAGTCCACTCCAAGCAGTCCAAGGCGTTTGGCTTCTCTTTGTTTAGTCTAACTTAGGTTATCAGGAGCAAAGCATTTATACATCGTTTTACTTTAAGCAAATATAGCAAAGTAAGTTTAATGGTAAAGCAAAGCAAATTCTTCGTTGCAGGCAAATGTATAATATGAAATAATTCTCCCTTTTATAATATATTTGCACACAATCTAATTCCGTTATGCCTAAATGTTAATAATTCCTTTTTATGACAATTATAATTCCACCAGGGGGGTTGTGCAGGTTGGTCTGAAAAAGGAAGAACAAAATCAATCTTGTCCAATCCGCTTTATGACAAGTGCAGCGAAGTTGTAAGCGAGTTTTCCGATGGAAAAATATTGCATATGAATGGAAGCTTGAGGGCGGCCCGTCAGCTTCACAGCTCCAGGGTCCTGAGTTCAAATCCAGGTAACGTCCACCTGTGTGGAGTTTGCATGTTCTCCCTGGGCCTGTGTGGGTTTCCTCCGGGTACTCCGGTTTCCTCCCACATTCCAAAAACATGACTGGAAGGCTGATTGGACACTAAATTGCCCCTAGGTATGGGTGTGAGAGTGCATGGTTGTCCGTCTCCTTGTGCCCTGCGATCAGCTGGCCACCGATTCAGGGTGTTCCCCGCCTCTGGCCCGGAGACAGCTGGGATTGGCTCCAGCACCCCCTGCAAACCCTAATGGGGATAAAGCGGTTCAGAAAATGGGATGAGATGAGTTCCCCTGTTATCACACTAAACGTGTGTCATTGTAGTTTGTTGTATATGTAAATGTATGTTACTATTGACATCCGACGTGTGTTTCCACTACTTTAGGTTGAATTATCTGGAATGAAGTCGTCCTTCGCACCTGTTTAAGGAATATCGCTTCTCGGCCTTTTGACTAAGATCAAGTGTAGTATCTGTTCTTATCCGTTTAATATCTGTTATGTCTCCTAAATGGGGACCATATATTAAATTGATATTTGGGACTAGGTGATGGAATAGGAGCTTGATCCTTCCACTACACGCATCATCCTGGTATTGCAGTATCTCCATGAGAGATGCAAACCCCTCTATTTGTCCAAATACATATACTAACTCTTGAAGTTCCTAAGTTTAATGATTGAAACGACAGAAGTGAATCTGAAATTTCATATATTATTCATGAGGATGAGGGGTGATTTAAATTAACAAATTAAAGCCTTTCTTTTGTTACAAAATCTAAGTTAAACAAGACTGTATAAACATTCACATTTGATATAATAAATCGATTGACGATCATCATTTTTGCCAGTCCAGCTTGTTTAAATGCCTGCTCAGCGTCGAGGTGCCACTCTTTTTGCTGTAAAATGAAAGCAAAGCGCCACATTGACTTCATTCAGCATACATTTTTTTTCCCCAAGATAGCGTCGTCACGCGGAAGCCAGTGACAGTAGCTCTGTATATTCTTATGTTTTTCGTGTTTTACAGCCCTTCTATCTTTTTTTAAATTACATTTGAATATTTCTTAATACATTCGTCTTTACTTTACTTTGTACTTTATATTTTTTACATTAATGTTTTTACAACTTTCTTTGTTCTGTGAGCCTGGCTTCTTTCGGCTACTTCTTTTTTGGGAACCATTCAACCATGCCTATGCTGTCATACACATGGGACTAGCTGTTACAATACGCAGCAGAAGGAGCAACACCTCAATACCGCAGGAAATTCGGAGCTGGGCAAAAGTGCCGGGAGAAGAAGCAACGCTTCTGACCAACCATTCCATCATGGGATAAGATGGAAGAGCTGTCGGCGCTTACCAGGCCGGAAACAGATTTGAGGAGTTCTACCCCACTACTGTTGTCTTCAGCTCCAGACTACTGAGGAACTGTGCGGATAAACTTGGAAGAGTGACTCTGCATATTCTCTACCTCGGTCACAGTCTGCAGAAGTTCCCCATCTTGTGGAAGACTTCCTGTGTGTGGTTCCAGTTTTTGTCCAACTTTACAACGTCTTTTTGAGTCTGTATCCGTTTTAGCTACCGCAACCAAGATGGCGCCGTTCAAGTGGCAGCCGGCGGCGGTAGCTCCGTCCACTCTTGCTCGTTTTGTGTTTTTGCTGCTTTTCTGTCTTAATGATCTGATTTGGTGATTCTTAATGATCCCATTTACTTTGATTTGCTTTGTACTTTGTGCTTTTGCTTTGTTGTACATATATAGATATATGTATGTACGTATGGTTGTATATTGGATTGGATAACTTAATACAAAAAAAGGGAAAAAACACAAAAGGAAAACCAATCTGGATTCTTCACAGGAGTTTAAAAACCACCTCTCCAGCCTGGCATAAACATATCTCTTGTTCCCTGCAATAGTTACATTCACATTCAGAAACAAATGAATAAATGTATATTTTTAAATAGAATTGAACCACCATCTCCCCCCTGTTCACAAGGATTAATATACAGTGGTACCTCGAGATACGAGCTTAATCCGTTCCGGAACTGAGCTCGTATGACGAGGTTCTCGTAACTCGAACGAACGTTTCCCATTGAAATGAATGGGAAACAAATTAATTCGTTACAACTATCTGAAGAAAACACCAAAAACAGGATATTGGATTGGAAAACATGTTTTATTTCTTATAATTCACCATCTATTAACAAAGTAATAAATAACGAGTGGTTTGATAGTAATAATGTGTTTAATAGGAGTAAAATTAGACACATTTCGCGGAGGGGAGAGAACAACACACACGGAGGCGGGGGGGGGGGGGGACTGTTCGGGGTGACTTTCTCCACGGCAACATTGCACTCTTAAACGAACAAACAAATTTAAATTAACTTGGATAACTAAAAAAACAGACACTCAACCTTTAATGTAACTTCAAACAAAACTAAATTCTAAATTAGTTGTAATCTTTTTTACCTTACTTAGTTCTACGGGTTGACACCACCTGGCCGCTCCGCCGAAGTCTTCAAAACAAACGCATCAAGCGTTGTTTTGTTTTTGTCTACCCTTCAAAATATTTCGATAATGTCGAATACAAATGTCATCATAATACGATGATGCGCGACCACTTGCCAGTTTGTCAGGGTGAGTCTTTTCAATAAAATCCGAAACCTCTTGCCACTTCGCGATCATGTTTTTGATATCTTTTGTAGCCGCCTCTTCCACCGCCTCCTCGCGACTAAGTTCCGGCAACAAATGTTCACGCTCCTGTAGGTCGATTAAATCCTGTCCGCCTGGGCATTTTTTTCCAAAAAAGACCAGTTTCATCGCAGTTGAAAACTTGCTGGGGGGTGTAATTTTCCTGGGCGATAATCAAGGCAAATGTCTTAATAAATTCCACCGCAGCTTTCGAATTGCAACTCGCCGCTTCTCCGTGTCGGATTACAGAGTGTATTCCAGATCGTTTTTTAAATTTTTCGAACCAGCCATGACTCGCTTTAAATGTTTGTGAAGTTGTTGAAGGCTCTCCTTTCGTTGATATCAAATCTATGTAAATTCGGCTGGCTTTTTCACAAATGGTAGACTCGGCCAGGCTATCTCCTGCTAATTGTTTATCTTTTATCCACAATAAAAGAAGGTTCTCCATCTCGTCGTGAATGTCACTGCGCCGGTGGGAAATGATAGATAGTCCTTTGGTCGGCCTCTTCTCCTTAATTGCGTCCCTCTGCTTCAGGATGGAGGATATGGTTGACGTATTCCTCTCGTATTGCCGAGCGAGCTCGGTAACACGTACCCCACGCTCATGTTTTTCAATTATTTCGCGTTTCATGTCCATTGTCAACGGTCGCCTTTTCTTAGCAAAACTTTGCCGATCCATTGTAATACGTATTGTTTACCTGGTATGTAAATGTAGACCAAGTGGGGGGAAAACGGGTATGGAAATGCAAAGTCCGCCCACCAGTGCTCGTAGACATATTTTTTACACGAAAGAGATGCAAAAACAAAAAAATGCCATGGCGACCTGGCTTGGTCGCATCATGAAATTTTTACCGCATCACGGGCGAATTATTCGATCGAAATTTCCCCCGTAAGACGAGCATTCCGTATGACGAACGGTCGTATGACGAGGTACCACTGTATATACATATCGTGTCAGTATTCTGCGAAGCAGTGGGTCACTATATGGAAACGACAAGTGATGCTCACAAACCCATCACTCGTAGTGAGTCAATACAATCATTACGGTATACATAAAGAGTATTAATTCAAAACACAAAGAGCAAACTGAAAACATGAGCCAAAAATCAAAAATTACACCCCCCAAAAATTAAAATGAATAAAAAGCCACAGGAAGCAGTAAGCCATGGGTTAACGAGACATGGAAAACAGGTGGGTGACACACAGGGGAGGCGACCACAGGTGAAAGCAATGTACAATCACAACGATAAGTTTCAAGCCATCAATATTTTTTTCATACTAATGATTATACATAAGAATATTGAGTATTATCCATTTGTTCAACATTAAAATAAAATAAAAAACAATTCAAATTTGACTTCATATACCAACTGCCAGGTCTATTTACATACAGATCAAATCCGTTTGGATAAATATAAAATGGAAAAATACTCCAAAATGAACCCAAAGTAAGTTCTTATAGTTAAAAAAGGAAAAGAATGTAGTTTACAAAGCTAATAGAAAATTCTGAAGATTAAATGAAATAAAACAACATTTGACTTGTTTTTCTCTTTTTCAAACAGACACAAATTCACAGCAGACTAATTTTATCAACATGATTCAAAAATGACACGAGAGATTCTCATCATTTTCGCCAATTAATAGATAACATACACACACACATTTGTGTCTTTTAAGTCTTATGAATAAATCCTTGGCAACAAACTTAGTATTATGTATTATTAAGTATTTTTAACCAACGTGTTGAACCAAAAATTGAGCAAAGAAAGGGCTTTTCGCCACTGCGGGTTGTCAAGTCTTCTTTTCAGGTTCCCTTCTGTCAAAATGTTGGAACATTAACTGCACCTGGAAAAGGTTTTTGAATTGTGTAGCTTTTTAATTAGGCTGTTGTAGCGAATCTGTGGCCACAGACTGAGCAGGAAAACATTGTTCTCCTGTGTGGGTTAATAAGTGTTCTAAGCTTCTCCTTTGGGAAAATGTTCGACCACAAACTGAGCAGAAAATTGTTTTTTCACCAGTGTGGGTTCTTATGTGGGTTTTTATCGTTCCCTTATCTGTAAATGTTTTACCGCAAACTGCACACGAGAATGACTTTTAAACTGTGTGTGTTCTTGCATGACTAATTAAGTAATCCTTCCGTGTGAATGTTTGATCACAAAGTGAACACGAAAATGGTTTTTCACCAGTGTGGGTTCTTGCATGACTAATTAAGGGTCCCTTTTGTGTGAATCTTTGACCACAATCTGAACACGAAAATGGCTTTTCACCTGTGTGGGTTCTTGTGTGGGTTTTTAAGTTTCCCTTGTCTGTGAATCCTTGACCACAAACTGAGCATGAAAATGGTTTTTCACCAGTGTGGGTTCTTGTGTGAATATTTAATTTATCCTTCTTTGCAAAGGTCTGACCACAAACTGAACACGAAAATGGTTTTTCACCAGTGTGTGTTCTTGCATGACTAATTAAGTGTCCCTTCTGTGTGAATCTTTGACCACAAACTGAACACGAAAATGGCTTTTCACCCGTGTGGGTTCTTGTGTGGGTTTTTAAGTTTACCTTATATGTGAATGTTTGACTACAAAATGAGCACGAAAATGGTTTTTCACCAATGTGGGATCTTGTGTGGGTTTTTAAGCTTTTCTTGTGTAAGAATCGTCGACCACAAACTGAACACAAAAATGGCTTTTCACCAGTGTGGGTTCTTGTGTGTATTTGTAAATCATGCTTTCGAGAAAAGGCTTTACCGCAAACTGAACACGAAAATGGTTTTTCACCAGTGTGGGTTCTTATGTGGATTTTTAAGGATTCATTTTGAGAAAAGGCTTTACCGCAAACTGAACACGAAAATGGTTTTTCACCAGTGTGTGTTCTTGCATGACTAATTAAGTGTCCCTTCCGTGTGAATCTTTGACCACAAACTGAACATGAAAATGGTTTTTCACCAATGTGGGATCTTGTGTGGGTTTTTAAGCTTTTCTTGTGTAAGAATCGTCGACCACAAACTGAACACAAAAATGGCTTTTCACCAGTGTGGGTTCTTGTGTGTATTTGTAAATCATGCTTTCGAGAAAAGGCTTTACCGCAAACTGAACACGAAAATGGTTTTTCACCAGTGTGGGTTCTTATGTGGATTTTTAAGGATTCATTTTGAGAAAAGGCTTTACCGCAAACTGAACACGAAAATGGTTTTTCACCAGTGTGTGTTCTTGCATGACTAATTAAGTGTCCCTTCCGTGTGAATCTTTGACCACAAACTGAACATGAAAATGGTTTTTCACCAGTGTGGGTTCTTGCATGACTAATTAAGTCTCCCTTCCGTGTGAATCTTTGACCACAAACTGAACACGAAAATGGTTTTTCACCTGTGTGGGTTCTTGCATGACTAATTAAGTCTCCCTTCCGTGTGAATCTTTGACCACAAACTGAACACGAAAATGGCTTTTCACCCGTGTGGGTTCCTGTGTGGGTTTTTAAGTTTTCCTTCCGTGTAAATGTCTGACCACAAACTGAACACGAAAATGGTTTTTCAGCAGTGTGTGTTCTTCTGTGCATTTTAAATTTTCCCTTGTGTGTAAATGTTTTACCACAAACTGTACATGATAAGGGTTTCTCCCCAGTGTGGCTCCTCATATGTGTTTTCAAAGAAGACTTTTCCCCAAAAGTTTTCCCACACTGAAAGCATTTGCAGAGTTTGTCGCCACTGGGATTTTTCTTAACACCTTCAACATCATCATCGTCAAAAAGCAAGTCGTTGCCATCTGATAAAGGAGCAATTAAATTTTCTGCTCGCCATCCTTCCATTGAGCTGCCGTTCAGAGGCTCCGCTCCGCCACTGGCCATGCCCAGATCATCTTCACTCTTGAAAGGCTCACCAGTTGACCATTTGACACATTCCTCATTTTTGAATGGATGTTGCTCTTCTCTTTTGCACTGTTGAGAGAACTCTGGCTCCTCCTCTTTAATTTGGGGCCATGATGAGGTGCTTGCAGGCTCCGCCCCTCCACTGGCCTCGCCCCGATCATCTTGCCTAGTCAAGGCCTCACCAGGTGACCAGGTGACATCATCTTCCTCCTTTTGGATTGGAAGTTGCTCTTCTCTCATTTGTTGTTGAGGGAACCCTGGCTCCTCCTCTTTGATTTGGGGGAGCTCTTTAAGGCCAACAAACTCTTGCCCATTAGGACCTAGATTTTCCCTGAAGCCTGCAAAGACAAAAAAATTATATGTATCACTACATGTAGCCAAAAATGGGCAAAAAAATTTTTCTTACTTTTACAAGTTTATTATCACAACATGGTTGATCATTTTGCAATAATACATGCCAGAAAAGTCACGTTTTAGGTTTGATCCAGTCATCCGGTACACAATTTAAAGACAAAATAGTGGTGACATTCAATTTATGTTGATTATTTAAAATATTTTATACTTTTCATTTATTGTTATTCATCACATAAACCTCCAAAATTATTCCAAAATCTAATTTTTCACGCTGACCTAATGTCACCAAACAGCTTCCGGTTCGAGTGATGCAAAAATAAGTAATGTAATGTTTTTAATCGCATAATTTTATGAGCAGGTAAATGGTTTTTCACCAGTATGGATTCTTGTGTGAGATTTTAAATATTGCTGATGCGGAAAATATTGACCACAAATTGAGCATGAAAATGTTTTTCACCAGTGTGGGTTCTTGTGTGTATTTTAAACTTCCCTTCATTGTAAATGTTTGACTAACAAATTGAGCAAGAAAATTGATTTTCACCAGTGGGTGTTCTTGTGTGGCCTTTTAAGTAGTTCATTTTGAGAAAAGGCTTTACTACAAACTTTTTGGACCAATAACGTCTTCACACATGCAAAATATTGTACAGTGGTACCTCGAGATACGAGCTTAATTCGTTCCGGGACCGAGCTCGTATTTCGATATTCTCGTAATTCGAACGAACGTTTTCCATTGAAATGAACTAAAAACAAATTAATTTGTTCCAACCCTCTGAAAAAACACCAAAAACAGGATATTGGATTGGGAAAAAAAAATTTTTTTCTTCTAATTTGCCATCTGTTAACAAAGTAACACATAACTAGTGGTTTAATATTACTAAAATGTGTTTTATAGAACTAAAATTTGACGGATTTTGCGTAGGGTAGAGAGAGAGAGGGACATAAAGGGGGGCGGGTTATGCGGGGGAGACTTTTTGCACCGGTGAATCGTAATATAACATAAACAAATTTAAATGGACTGGATTACGATGCAGACACACTCAAAAATAAGTTTAATCGAACCTTACACTAAACTTTCTCCCGGCCGGGTTGGCGCATCAAGGGTTGTTTACTTTTGTCTTCCCTTCAAAATATTCCCAAAATGATGCACACAAATGTCCTCACAATAGGATAACGTACGACCACTTGTCAACGAGAAGTAATATATACTACTCGTGCTAGCGATCGCTACGCTTTTTGCGCTGAGTGATGGGAAAAAACACTGAAAAAATGCAACGCTCCACCCAGTGCTCGTAGATATTTGTTATGCACGAAAGAGATGTGGCAAAAAAGAGTTCAGTGCGTTAAGATCAGAAACAGCCTCTCATGTCTTGGCCACCTGGCTTTCTCGTATCTCAAAATTTGTCTCGTATCTAGAGATAATTATTTGCTGGAAATTTTACTCGTATCTCGAAATGCTCGAATGGTGGGGGGCTCGTATGTCGAGATACCACTGTACTTACCACTGTTGTATTCTCGTCAACAGCCAAATGTGTTTAAAACTATTTTTTGGGTGTATTTTTTACAAAGAAACGGACTAGTGGGGTGTAAAGTATCTTCACCGTTGATTGTAGGCCCTTAAAATTTGCCCAAATCTTTTTTGGAGCCTTTTAATTGAAAACATTGTTTTATGTTTAAGATTTTAATTCAGTTACAATGCTTTCACCAAAGGGGAGGCATTAAAAAAGCATTATCATTTATTCAGTAGCTAACTAGCTTATTTGGGGGATTTTTATTTAAAGAAACCATTAAATATTTCCTTTTTTGTAGTTTTTCATAGAGAAAAATAAATTAAAATTAAATTTAAAAAGCAAAATGGTTTAAATCATTTATTTTAACATTTTTCTATTATATTTTTATTAAAACAAAACAAAAACTCATTTTTTGGGAAAAATAGTGGGTAAAAGAGTACATATTCAATTTATTTATAATTACAGCAGGCCGCACCACGGAGTCAGAGCGGGCCAGATTTGGCCCTCAGGCCGCAAATTTGAAACCTTTGTTTGAACGCTGCTCTGGTTGTTGTTTAGTGCATCTGCATCTTCAGTTTTTACATTTTCAATTTACAGCATGTAAGTAAGTGTTCCTCAAGCATGCAGCCAAAAATTGAGGGCGAGTATCAGGAATGACTCTTCAATGCCTCTGGGGGGCGCTCGCTCTTTGCGCAATAACGAAAAATACATTGTTTCTGATAAGGATACTGTTGGGGTTATCAATATTATAAATGTGCTTGCAATGAAGAACGCTTTGCTTTATTTTGGATATTAAACATTATTATAAAAATGCTTGCAACAAAGAACGCTTTGCTTATTAGGAATATTAATCATTATTATAGATGTGTGTGAATATTATTCATTATATATGTGCTTGCAATGAAGAACGCTTTGCTTTAATTTTAGAGTTATTGACATAAATAAAATGCATTTTAATACATCTCTTGCAAAAGTAATGACTATGGTTCGCATCAAGAGAACTGATTTGTTTTGGGAAGCATCAGCTTCTCATGACGGTTCACAACAAGCGCTCTTGGGAAGATTTGGAGAACTGTGGATTGTTTGGGGAACCATCGGCTTCTGAAAATGGTTCACAACAAGCGCTCTTGGGAACTGTGGATTGTTTTGGGAAGCGTTGGCTTCTCAAGATGGTTTCACATCAAAACTCTGTTGGGAAGAATCGGAGGACTGTAAATTGTTATGAGACTCTAAAAATGTTTAGACTTCTGTGATGCATGTTGTTAAATCTCATGAATAAATTAGCAAGAGACATCGAGTGGGCAGAATGATCTTGACCGGAGACGCGTGTGGATCGATTCTCTCTTGCAAGAAATACGGATATGAGTCAGATGCCTCTTTTGTTGAAAGGTGAATTTGGGAATACCTATTGGTGAACCTATCATTTTGGTCCTTCGAGCCTGGGAGTCAACATACTGGAGGAGTCCGGGCGCTTGGTCGACATCTCTGGAGAAGACCATGGCCACGGCGTCTAAAACCCTTTTATGGGCAGGATTTTCGGCGGAGCGCCTGGATTCACGACGGTTGAAGACTAATCCTACTAAAGGAAACATCTGAGGACATCTCTGGTGAGCCACGTCCAGATCATCTTTACTCTTGAAAGGCTCACCAGTTGACCATTTGACACATTCCTCGTTTTTGATTGGAGGTTGCTCTTCTCTTTTGCACTGTTGAGAGAACTCTGCCTCCTCCTCTTTAATTTGGGGCCTTGCTGAGGCATTTGCAGGCTCCTCCCCTTTGCTGGTCACGCCCAGACAATCCCTTTTCACGGTCTCACCTGGTGACCAGGTGAAATGATCTTCCTCCTTTTTGATTGGAAGTTGGTCGTCTCCCATTTGTTGTTGAGGGAACTCTGGCTCCTCCTCTTTAATTAGGGGCCATGTTGTGGTGTTTGCAGGCTCCGCCCCTCCGCTGGCCACGCCCAGAACATCTTCCCTCTTCACGAACTCACCAAGTGACCAGGTGAAATGATCTTCCCCCCTTTTGATTGGAAGTTGCTCGTCTACCATTTGTTGTTGAGGGAACTCTGGCTCCTCCTCTTTGATTTGGGGGAGCTCAACTTCCCCTTCAAGGTCAACAGACTCCTGCCCTTCAGCACCAAGATCATTTCTGAAACCTGCAAAGACACAAAGATAAATGATTAACCATTTCCAATTATTAAATGACTGCATTTCTTGTTCACAGAAATGAAACCAGACGGGAGAGGGCGCCATACATTCATTTTGTCACAATGCAGTACAGTGGTACCTCTACATACGAGCCTAATTCGTTTCGGGACTGAGCTCGTATGTCGATCTTCTCGTAATTCGAGTGAACGTTTCCCATTGAAATGAACTAAAAACAAATTAATTCGTCCAAACCCCCCCCATCAAAGCTAATGCTGACAGTCGAGTCTGACCTGTTGTATTTCTGGCATAAGTTTTGATTCTATTTAGGGCTGAAAATGTCCGTTCGACAGAAGCAGTGGACACGGGGATGGTCACTGTCAAACCCACTGTGTACAGCCGCCCCATGCTCTCACTCAGATTTTTCTGCTGAAGGAAGTCAAGGAGATCAGTGGGAGATTTCCCTGTAAAATCATCCATGGCATATACAGTGGTACCTCGTCATACGACCGCTCATCATACAAAATGCTCGTCTTACGGGGGACATTTTGATCGAATAATTCGCCCGTGATGCGGTCAAAATTTCGTGATGCGACCAAGCCAGGTGGGCATGGCATTTTTTTGCATATCTTTCGTGTATAACAGGGGTCACCAAACTACGGCCCGCGGGCCGGATACGGTCCGTCAGCACATTTGGCCCGGCCCTCTGAACAATACCAGAGATGCTATCGGATTTATTTCCAATTTGGAAAAAAAAAATTCCAGATTTTTTTTTTTTCCCCAAAAAAAAATCCTAGGCCCCGCCCTGTCAAAGAGAGAACGGAATAATGGCGAAAAAGTTAGGTAAGAGAAAAAATGATTCAGAATGCAGGGTATTTAACCTGGAGTGGACAAACGATTATTTTTTTTGTTCAATGCAAAGAAAAGGCTGTTTGTCTCATCTGTCAAGAGACGGTGGCGGTATTCAAAGAATACAGACGCTCCCCTACTTACGAACATTCAACTTACGAACAACGGTACATACGAACATGTCTGCAAATTGCGTTTAAGTCCAAAAATGTTCGCAAGTCCAATTTTGTATTTCGCGTCTTTTTCGGAGTAGTACTTCTTTCCGCCGCTAATACCGACGCCTGGCGCTGTGAGAGCTCAGCTCACCCAGCATCTACCTTCTTCGTTGCAATGCGGAAGTGCGTGAATGTATCTCCAGTGTGCAAAGAACCTTTTTCATTTGAATCATTAAATATCTCATGCATCCAATATTGAATATGGTTGGTAAAAAGCTAAAGGCTTCTATTAAGGGATTTGCAAGGAAGAGGCAAGCCATTTCATTTGAAACGAGTGGCAATAATAACGAAGCTTGATGCGCGTCAGAAAGTGGTGAGCGTTGCACATTCAGTACCATTTATAAACAGAAAGATCGAGCAGCAGGACCCAAATATTGAACGTTGCACAAAGTTTGCAAATCAATTGAATGATGCCATACAGTGCTACTGCATCATTTATGATGAAAAAAAGAAGAAAACTGTGCAATCGTCATTAGGTCGCTTCTTTTGGCCAGTTTCTAATACATAAATCTATCTCTCTCTCTACAGTACTGTACATATTCTCTCCATTTTATTAAATGTTTTTTTTTTCAGTACAAACCAATGCGTGTTACTTATACAAGCCTTAAACATTCAAATGCACTTATATAAACCTTCAATATACTTATATAGGCCTTAAACATAAATTATAATACAAAATATAGCACTAAATCAACTTACAAACAAATTCAACTTATGAACAATCGCTCGGAACCAATTGCATTCGTAAGTTGAGGAGTGTCTGTACAATCTTCGCTGACACTATGAATCCCGTCACAAAGACAAGTATGATAGCTTGCAAGGCCAAATACGAGCAGACAAACTCAAAGCGAAAAAGTGAACTACTATCTCAGCAGAATACATTTGTACGCCAAGCTCAGCTGAACCAGGCATCTGTTCGGGCCAGCTTTCCAGTTGCTAAACTGATAGCAAGCAGCGGTAAGCCTTTCACTGACGGAGAGTTTGTTAAGAAATGTATGGTTGCTGTCGCGGAGGAGGTGTGTCCCGAGAAGAAAGATCCATTTAATGCCGTAAGTCTGTCGGCGAGTACAATCACCAGACGCGTTGAAGAAATTGGGAGTAATGTAGATGCCCAGCTGCAGCAGAAGACGAAATAATTTGACTTTTTTTCATTAGCACTGGATGAAAGCACGGACGTGCAAGACACAGCGCAACTGCTCATTTTTATTTGTGGAGTTAGCGCAAACTTTGAGATATGCGAGGATCTGGCAGCCCTCCAAAGTCTCAAAGGGACTACAACGGGAGAGGATAGTTTTGACAAAGTGTGCCAAACCATAGAGAAGTTGGACCTGGACTGGTCAAAGCTAGCTAGCATCACGACTGACGGGGCTCCTAGCATGGTGGCCGAAACTCGCGGTCTAATAATGGGACGCATGAACCGGGAGTTGGAAAAAAGGGGTCTCACCGCCCCGCTACGAGTCCACTGCCAAATTCACCACCAAGCACTGTGCTGCAAAATGTTGACGCGGGATTCTGTAATGACGGTTGTGGTGTCGTGCATAAACTTCAGAGCAAAGGGAGAAGATTGTGCATGGCACAACAGAAAGTTAATGTTCCATGGCTTTTTTTTCTATGAAGAACCCAGAGAGAGTTATTTAGTTATTATTTATTTCATAAATAGTGTTATTTATTTCCTGTTTTTTCTGTGAATAACTCAGAGAGGGTTATTTAGTTATTATTTATTTCATTAATAGTGTTATTTGTTTCCTGACTTTTTTTCTGTAAAGAAAAAAAGAGTTATTTGGTTATGTGTGGCTTTCTGGAAAACAATTTTTTTTTTAAGCTCCCCTACGATCGTCACACTTTTTCTGTTACAAACTGACACCGGCCCCCCATCAGAGAAGGGAAAGGTTATGTGGCCCTCACAGGAAAAAGTTTGGGGACCCCTGGTGTATAACAATATTTACGAGCACCGGATGAGCTATTCAGACCAGGAAACGCACAACGCGCATGCGCGGGGAAAAGAGGGCTTTCTGGGTAATGAAGTATACTCGTGCTCGCAACAGCATCCCCGGTAGCAACTCTATCATTGGCGCCGTTCGAGGGGATGCGAACACAGATGCTACAAGCTAAAAGGAGCCGCTAGCCAGCGCCCCCGAAGCTTCCATGAGCAGCGGGGCGATCGCTGATAAAAGACTCTGCTTGTTGGCTGCTTTTAAGAACATCGGGGGCACTGGCTCGCAACAGCATCCCCGATAGCAAATCTATCATGGGCGCCGTTCGAGGGGATGCAAACACAGATGCTACAAGCTAAAATGAGCCGCTAGCCAGCGCCCCCGAAGCTCCCATGAGCAGCGGTACCATCGCTGATAAAAGACTCTGCTCGTTGGCTGCTCATAAGAACATCGGGGGCACTGGCTCGCAACAGCATCCCCGGTAGCAACTCTATCATAGGCGCCATTCGAGGGGATGCGAACACAGATGCTACAAGCACACCGTTGCTTGTAAGTGTCCGGCAGTGCCTTGGTGAGCCAGGGGTTGCGCTCGTAGTTAGCGAACTGAAAGTGGCGGACAAACCCTTTTCTTGGTTGTAACAGGCTTGCTAACTTCGGAGTTGGCAACCCTTTCTTAATGATTTCCATTTTTTTCTGGAAAAGTCCATCTGGAAAATGGCTTTATCAGCAAATCTGCAACCAAATCCGTTTGTTTTCCTCCGTCGGCCATTGTGGGTTGAGTTTGTGAGCTCTGGCTGGCTCACTCTGGCTTTGGCCTGCCTGCCTACTCTATCACTAGCCAATCATAGTTGGTGAAAGCGATGACGTATCCCTATGCCTGCGAGAAGGCCTTGGTGTCACCAAATCGAATTCTCATTGATTAAAGCAACAGTCTTATCGACGCTTGTTTAATGCAGCAGAGCAAAGCCTGCAGAATTGATTGTGAAGGCCTTGAGGCAGATTTCTGACCCTGGCAACAAATAATGGCTGAAATGTGATTGGTTAAATGCTTCAATATGAAAACACACATCTGGAAGCAGTGCAACCAGGGGGACAGCAATGAAAGGAAGCTAAAAGACAATTTGGAATTATTTAATAAGTATTGAAAAAATATAATATATGATTCAGATATTTCTTAGGCCAGCAGAGAAGGCCTTGACGGCACACCACTGTCTTTTATTCAAGCTAGTCTGTCATTATTTTGGGGATATATTTATTTAAAGAAACCATCAAATATTTCCTTTTTTTGTAGTTTTTCATAGAGAGAAAAATAAATTTAAATTAAATTAAAAAAGCAAAATGGTTTAAATCACTTATGTTTACATTTTTTTATTTTTATATTATATTTTTATTAAAACAAAACAACTCAATATTAGATTTTTTAAATAAAAATGTTAGTTTTTTTCTAGAAAAAATAGTTGGTAAGAGTACATATTACATTTATTTATAATTACATTTGAATTTTAACATTAAAAATGAAGTACTCTGCAGGCCGCACCACGGAGATTTGGCCCTCGTGCCGCAATTTTGACACCTTTGTTTGAACGCTGCTCTCGTTGTTATATTACTCAAGCCAAAAATGGAGGGCGAGTAGCAGGAACTGTTGAACGCCTTTGGGGGCGCTCGCGCATTGCGTGATAAAGAAAAATACACTGTGGATACAATAAAAGGAAAGCTACTGTTTGCTGCCGTTGTTAAAGGATAAACACGTTGAGACTCATTCTTTCCGTCCTAGAGTGGTCACATTAAAATAGAAATAGCATTTATTACGTCTTTCTTCGAACGGCGCTAGTGCGAATCCGTGAAAAAGTACGAATGCTAAAATAATTTTACGTCAATAGAATACCTTTAAGCCTTAAAGGTATTTTTCCATTAAACATTGAGTGAATTAATGGAAATAAAAAGTCAACCCACCTTCTTGTCTATATCCTTTGAGGTCAAAAAGTTCCTCCTGGAACTTTGGCCGTTTCGTTCCTGCAGGCATTTCCACGCGTGGATTCTGATGATGGCGGCGCCTTTGTTGATAGCTGCTAGCTCAAATAAGCTAAGCTAAAGTAGGGCACAAAGCTTTAACGGGTTCTTCAACGACTTGAGGTCTTGTTTATTTGATAGATGCTAGCTAAGATAAGCTAAGATAAAGCATAAACACGCTCTTCGACGACTTTTTCCTTTAATAGCTGCTAGCTAGGCTAAGCTAAATTAGCATGGAAAGCTCCAACGAGTTCTTCGGTGACTTGTTTCTTTGATAGCTGCTAGCTTAACTAAGCTAACGCACAAACAAGCATTCGACGACTTGTTCCTTTGATAGCCTCTAGGCTCAGCTAAAGTAGTGCGCAAAGGTCCAACCAGTTCTTGGACGACCCGGACTTGTTCCTTTGGTAGCTGCTAGGCTAAGCTAAAAGGGGTTTTGCTGATAGTGATGGGACGATCGACACTAGTGACCCGGACTTGTTCCTTTGGTAGCTGCTAGGCTAAGCTAAAAAGGGTTTTGCTGATGGTGATGGGACGATCGACAGTAGTGAATCACGTGACCGGTACAGGAAATGTATCGTTTGGCCAAAGTGTTTAGTATAAAGAAATAAACTGTATCAAAGTGTCGTATGTCTGTTGGATGGGCTTTTGCGTAATTATGATATATTTATCAAAGGAACAACTCGTTCTAAGTTTTCCCCAGTGTGGAATCATTTTGATCGTGTGACGCAAAACGAAATCACTTTGATTTCATATGATTTAACAGTTAACAAAATGTGGACATAAGTTAAAAAAATTAACTCGAATTTGATCTATTTTACTTATCAACTCCGTTTGGAATTTTAAAAAAATGATTTATTTCACCAGCAATGATTTTATAACTACTGCAGGGTTCACTAATGAGCGACCAACACGGTTTCATTACAGTGCCGACAGTGTGTCAATAGTAAGAATTTCTTGAAAAGAAATGACCATGTCTAGTAAGGTTCTCTCTACTAATGTTTTTATTCCCCCATTATTAGTAACACAGTGTAGATTTATATTTGGAAACATCAAAATAGTTGTAAAGTATTTTTCAATCTAAATAGCAATTGTAAGTGTATATGATCAAAACTGTTTGTTGATGTGACAATGTCATTTTTTTTGTGGGTTTGCAGTTAAGACGGAGAGACCAAGTATGACCAGTGAGTGGACAATCTCCAAGAGTCAAATGGTCCAGTGGTTAACTGAGTGTGTCTCCACCCAGAGAGAGGGGGGTCAGGTCCTAAAACAAGCTTTAAAAATCTAATAACTCAATAAATAACTTATAAGTCAAATAAGTTGAAGTCCCAAGCAGGCTTTTGTTTTGACGAATTCAATGATGTTTATTTGGGCCAAATGTGCGTATGGCTTTTAAGGAGTGGAGTTGGATATTGCCTTTTTAGAAAATCCTTCATCATGCCTGTTAAACTTATTTTCAGAGTAAACAGGTTGACTTTCTCTGGAGAAAATATTTGAAATATGATTAATGTTAGTGAAATGTTCATTGGTTGTTAGTGATCCATTTCATTTGAATATTACTCTATTAGTTTGATTTTTTTTAGGTGATAAAATAACTCACTAAATAGCAATTCATTCACATTCATCTTTGGTCCGGGCTTGCTTTTATTATGATATATTAGTTTTTGCAATGGTCTTGTATTGTTAACTCAAAGTACTAAAGTACACAGAATGAAGGACACAATAGTATTAGCTCTAATCATTTCTATTCCTAAATAGTCATTTACAATATATTTTCAAAAGGTGGTGGCTTATGTTTCTTATCAGCCATCATTGGCATGTTCAAAAAAGGAAGTCGAATTTGTATGTGTCAATTAGGGAACTCACCTTTCACATTCGTACTTAATTGTGTTGAAATTAGTTGAAACTAAATGAAAGTATATGTTAAGTCTTCCAATAGATACAATAGATGGAATTGTGGATGTCATTTTTTGTAAAGCTGTATGTGCAAGTGTGTTAACAATAAAAATGATTCTGACCAGTACTAATATATGTTATGTAATGGTGAATGTGTATACTAATAAAGATTATATGTTATTCAAATTTGGAGTGCTTTGTGTCATGTCATGTGTTAACTAAATATCTCTAGGGATGTACTTATTCCAGTGGCGGGCGGTGCATTTTCTGGTAGCGCCTTCAACGTATCAATCCAACCATCAAAAACTATTTTATGGCTATAAAACCTCTACTGCAGCTACAGCTGCGACACATAAAAATAATCAATAAATTAATGCACAAAAATGGGGTAAAATCCAGCCGAAAACAGCATTTATTGATTAAATACAAATACTGGAGCTTTTTAGACATCAGAACCGGGCCCAGAGTATCATTTCCCCAGTAAAAAAGACAGCGATGAACGTCGATACGTCCATACGTGAAATGACAAGAAATGCACTAAAATTAGGTAAAATCCACTTCCTAGCAGCATTTATTGACTGAATACAAATACTGGAGCTTTTTAGACATCAGAACCGGGCCCAGAGTATCATTTCCCCGGTAAAAAAGACAGCGATGAACGTCGATACGTCCATACATGAAATGACAAAAAATGCACTAAAATTAGGTAAAATCCACTTCCTAGCAGCATTTATTGACTGAATACAAATACTGGAGCTTTTGAGACATTACAACCAGGCCAGGGGGGTGATTTTTCCCGGGAAAAGACAGCGATGGACGTCAATGGTGAAACGCCAAAAATTAAACTGGGGTAAAATCCACTTCCTAGCAGCATTTTGTGATTAAATACAAACACTGGAGCTTATATACAAACACTGGAGCTTTTCAGATATCAGAACTTGGCCCACAATTGAAATATTATTTAGGAATATAGCCATATTTGTAATTTTACTCACCAAAAATCCTTTTTACACAATATCCATCCTCCTTTCTTCCTTCCTTCTTTCCTATCGCCATCGAAGCTAATGATGAAAGTCGAGCCTGTCCTGTCATATTTCCGCCATAGTCCGTTTTGAAAATGGCATTAAATCAACACAACAATATACTATTTGCTTGAGCTAAGTTAGCGCGCTGAAAGTGCCCCACACACCATTTTCCCGGCTGTAACAGGCTTGCTAGCTTCGGAGTTGACCGCCCTTTCTTAATGATGTCCATTTTTTCCTGAAAAAGTCCGTCTAGAAAATAGCTTTGTTAGCAAACAGAATATATTTGTTTTTGCTTCTGTCGGCCATAGTGGGTGGAGTTTGCGATCTCGGCTGCCTCGGTCCTGCTTTGGCCCGCCTACTAGCCAATCATAGTTTGTGAAAGCAATGACATGTCCCTGCCAGCAAAATGCTAACGCCTATGAAAAATCATTGTGGGGTTGCCAACTCGAAATCTGATTGGTTAAAAGCAACAGTCTAGTTTAATGCAGCAGAGCCCGCAAGAACTGATTGTGCAGGCTTTGAAGCAGATCTTATCTGGCAACAAATAATGGCTGAAATGCGATTGGTTAAATGCTTCAATATGAAAACACACATCTGGAAGCAGTGCAACCAGGGGGAAAAGCAACGAAAGGAAGCTAACAGACAACTTGGAATTATTTAATAAGTATTCATGGAAAAATATAATTAACATCAGTCTGTAATTCAGATATTTCTTAGGCCAGCAGAGAAGGCCTTGAAGGCCCTGACGGCACACCACTGGGTTTCAATTTATGAGAAAGGGGGATTGTTATAGGTGAATTGAGTTTGTGTGTGAAATGGGTGTGTAGTATTGTAGTATCATGTGTTTTAAATGTGTGTGCCCTGTTGTTTTAGACCAAGGGTGTCAAACTCGGATTGGTTCGAGGGCCGCGTTAACGTCAACTCGATTTCATGTGGGCCGGACATAATATTTAGATTTTTTTTAAATGGATTAAAAGAACTGGATTAAAATCCCTGAATATTCAGTTTTTTTAATAGATCTAAAACAATGTTTATTTTAGCTTTTTTTAAATATATTTTTTTGATTTTACAAAATGATTTTTGAACTAAAAACACAGAAAAAAATGATTTAAAAAATTACAATTATTGATTTAAAAGGGGGAAAATCAGGAAATTTAATACATCTATACTCTTCATTTTAATTTGATCCTAAAACAGAAAGTCAGCACTCATGATTTATTTTCCCGGGCCACACAAAATGATGCGGTGGGCCAGATTTGGCCCCTGGGCCACACAAAATGATGCGGCGGGCCAGATTTGGCCCCCGGGCCGCCATGTGGTTTAGACGAATACTGAAATGAAAAAAATACAGTTGTTCTCCCGACCGCTAGAGAGTAATACCAAAATAAGGGAATGATTCCTTCGAGTTTTAACGTTTTCGATGAAGAACTACATCTCCCAGGATGCAAATCCGCGAAACAGCAATGGTTCCTTTTCGATTTGTTTTGCGCACGCAAAAGTCAGTCGGAATGTTCAAGTGATTTATGAGGTAAATTCAAACCTTCGAAAAAAATGTGTTCAAACCATATGTAAGACCATTTGAAGAATTATTATTTCCTGTGTCTGAATCTTCTGCATTTATAAACCGAATGCCATCGGAGCAAGTGACGAGTGTTCTACGCCTGCGCAAATCCCCCCATTTAACTTACACGCGCGTCGCCGACCTATCTAGAATTAGCTACTTTACGGCTTTATATCTCAGTCAACTTCAAGTCGTTTAGACCTCATTGAAGCTTTGCAGGATACTTTAGCTTAGCCTGCAAGCATCTATCAAAGAAACAAGTCTTCTAGTCGCCGAAGAACTGTGAAGCATTACTCCCTTCTTTAGCTTAGCCTAGCTAGCAGCTATCAAAGTTTTCTATTCGACAGTTTGCAAAATGATGCACGAGAAAGTTCTTCACAGACTACAAGGTGGGTTCACTTCTTATATCGATGTATTCCCTTAATCTTAGTTGCAGAAGTGCTATTTTTGTGCGCTGCAATTGCAAGTATTTTTATTCTCAATTCGACAGAAGGTACAAGCTTGATTTCAAGACAATAAAACAATGCAAACAAACGATTAAATCATAAAAAGGTAATATTTAATGTTTATTTTGTTTTAGAACTCTTAAACAGCTTTCCCTCACTTATTTGTATCCAAAACTATTTCAAAATGATTAATTTTGAAAAATAAATAAATGAAATTGATTATTGACTTTTTTTCCAATGTCAAAAATGAATACCTGTACTTTTTTACTTTAATTGAAAAGGATTAACATTAATATTTGATGCATCACCCTTTTATAAAAGGATTCTAAATAAATTAAAATCTCAAATGCAAGAGACTATTTGCAAAGAGGAGGCTCAACAAAGATTTGGGAAAAATTTAAGAGCCTGTGGGGATACTTCACTGACCAATAGTCCTTTTCTTATTAAAATACACTTTTAAAAAACAGTTTTAAACCCATTTTATAGTTGATGAGAATACTACAACAGTGCTATGTTGGCAACGTCATGAATTTATGGCATCCTCTCCTGTTTAGTTTTGTTGCTGTAGCGCCCAGCATATTAGTCCTTTCTTTCCAGCCTAACCACTGCGATATAAGTATAAGATTTTAAATTCCCTTTCTAGCTTAAATGACTTCTAGTTGGAAAATCCTGGACTTTCGCAAATGCAACACAGATCTGGCCCGACTCATGAATGGAGTATGTGTAGACAGGGTCCAGTCCTTTAAATTCATGGGGGTCCACGTCACGGATAAGCTCTCCTGGTCTACTTATACCATGGCAGTAGTGAAGAAGGCCCAGAAACGACTCAATTTCCTCAGGGTACTCAGGAGGAACAACTTGGACACTAAGCTTCTGGTAACCTTCTATAGAGCCACTGTGGAGAGCATCCTGGCATACTGCATTGCAGTGTGGTCTGTTGGAAGCATGGCAGAAGACAAAAAGGCCATGTAGAGAGTGATTAACACTGCCCAGAAGATCGTCGGCTGCTCTCTGCCCACACTAGAAGACATTGCCAGCCCGCACTACCTCAGCAGAGAACATTGTCGGGGGACCCATACCACCCTGGTCACAACCTTTTCCAGCTGCTGCCCTCTGGCAGACGCTACAAGTCTCACAATGTGTGGACAAATAGGCTTAAGGACAGTTTTTTTTCCCACAGCCATCAGGACTCTGAACTTGCAGTAGCACGACACACAATCCCTTCTGTGCAATAACTTTGGGGTCAGGTAACATGAAAGATGTTGGGCGGTGATCTGCCTCCTGCTGGCTGATTGTAGGTAAGTGAGGAGGTAATTGACCCAAGATGGCAGCGCGCATGGGTGCAGCTGGCTCTTGCTCTCCAGTTTGGTGTTTTGTTTTCTCAGTCTTGTTGTTTGCTAACATCCGCGAGACAAACTTTTTCCTACAGTCGCCAGGATTTGGTTGCTCTTGGAGGGAGATGCGATATATCCATCACAGCAGATTGCCAACGAATCTGCAATGAACCACCGGGATCTCTGTGGGTAGTAATATCTTAGATTAGGCATTTTTTTTAGTATTTACCTTAACAGGATGTGACTCTTATATTTTTATATTACTTATTTTTGGTCTTTTACCGGGAAACCGCACTTTGTGGATTAGCACGACCAATTTCGTCATACGCAGCTAGGTATGATGACAATAGGCTTTTGATGATTCGATGATGATAAAGCCTATGTCTGAACAGACAGAGACCCTCTCCCCCCTGTTTGCAAGGATTCATTGTGAAATATGAAATGTATTCTTTTAGATTTTAGTCACTAGAATAGAATTTGGAGACCACTTTGGGAGGGCAGGAAGATTGACCGATCTTTCTACTTTTGCTTCGTGCCCCCCCTTCCGCAGAAGCGGTTAAAAATCTCATTACAACTGCCTTAGTGTGCTTACTTGTGTTCGACTTTATTGAATGTCAAGCGCGGACCTGACATTAATATATTAAGCCTGTACCCTTTACAGCAATTAAGCCACATAAAATGCATGCTAATCAAGAACTCCAAATTCAGTCAATAATGTGTATCGTGTAGTAGTTTGAAATGAATAATACCCCAATCTAGTATTTTTTTGCAAACATTTAACATTACATTCCCTTTGTAGTTTGTCCTATAAAACTTTCTTACTCAATGTTTTTCCAATAGTTACACATAAAATAAAAATCTACCAATAATCCCCTTCAACATCAAAAAGATAAAAACAATTTACCATTAATTTCAGACATGAAGTTACCGTATTTTCACACCTGTAGAAAGAAAACAATCTTTCATAAATTAATTTGTGCAACTGTTCAAATTAATGTATTCATTTTCCTCTTAATTTTAAATCTTAGCAAATAATGCTTCTCTTTTGTGTCACCTTTGAATTTGGAAGGCGGATTTTGTCAACAAAAAGACCCAAAAAGTATTTTTCACCAAAAAGAGCTTTATTGGAACTACCAAAAAGATGACCCGTTAAATCAGTTTAAAAAGTGATTCATCTTATAATGACAAAAGTATAAGGACATTGTACTACTTATTTATTTTGAGCAAATTCATTGTCTTTCACACCATATTTCTACTAATGTTTCTTGGATCCTATATTCACTATATCAATTATTTTCATTAAAATGTATCATGTTTGAATAACACTATTCTTATTGGATTTGCTAGCAAATCAATAGACAAAAACTGCATTTTTTCAAATTTCATAGGCATGTCTTTACTGTGAAAACATTTTCCATATTTAGATCACATTATTGATTATTTACTTTGTAATTTCCCAATGTAGGCTCTACTATTTCGGATAGAATTGTGAAGTAAGTAAAATCTTCAACGACACTCAATTTTCTTATACAGTAATACCTTGACATATAAGTTTTCCAACATACGAGAAATTTGAGATACGAGGAAAATTCTGAGCATTTTTTTTGCCTAGAGATACAAGACAAATTTGAGATATGAGCATTCCAGATGGTTCCCAATTGTGAGTCGGTAGTAAATTAGAACAAATTTTGGTGGGTTTTTATACGATGGAAATTGATTAATTTGTATTGTGTTCATTTCTATGGGAAGATTGACTTGAGATACGAGTAAATTGACATAGCTCGATCCCGCAGTAAGCTCGTATCTTAAGGTATTACTGTATTTGAATCATTTGAATCGCTATTGTTAGGTCTATAATACAACTTTAGGAACAGGCACAGAAAGAGCGGGATCAATTTAAAGGAAATAGGTTTATTACCAGACTGCAGGATGGAGAGGGAGCTCTAACAGTGGAGAACCGCTCAGCCTGGTGTCCTTTGCAACTCTCTATCCATTGAACAGTGACACGACAGCGATGTAGGACAGAGTTTATGCAAACAAAACGTTGGGCGGGTATGGTTAGGTCAGCAACACTTGCTATGGACGTTCCCACTTTGGGTTGTGCTAGTGCTTCTTCTTTATACTGTAGGTTGAGCACCCGGGATCCTAGCACTACCGTTGGTCCGTTTCCTGTTGAGAAGCAGTCTCCTTCTGCTAACCCAAATTCAATGCGTTTCCTTAAAGATTATTTGCATGCTCTAAATTGAAAATTCAAAAAATAGAGCTGTAGATGCACTAAACAACGAGAGCAGCGTTCAAACAATGGTGTCAAAGTTGCGGCCCAAGGGCCAAATCTGGCCCACTGCCACTCCGTGGTGCGGCCTGTGAAAGTACTTCATATTTAATGCTAAAATTCAAATGTAGCTTATAAATAATTAGAATATTAACTATCATCAGAGATCATCACTACATCACTCCGCACAGACATTGAGGTATGGTCCTCCAAGGCAAGAGCACTTCACCTCATAGAACTACCAGTACCATCAGAGGAGGGGATCAAGACCACCTTCGAGCGCAGAAAGGCCGAATACTTGAATCTGATAGCCGAGTGCCAGAAAATTGTCTGGAAATGCACCATCCACCCAGTCGGGGTTTGCTGCCGAGGCAACGTTGGGCTTCTCCCACTATTTTTAATCCCAACATTCATTCATTTTCTGAAATGGTAAATCTCGTATAGGGGGTGCTGGAGCCTATAACAATAGGAACGTCACGTCGGAACTGTGGCATTGATTTGAGTCTTCTGCATTCATTCTCTGATACTCATTGAACTCATTGATATTCATTGATTAGCAACAGCGTAATAATGTTGCCAAAAGAATTCAGAGACTTTTTGTGCTTTAAAAGTGGGAAAATGACTAAGAAAATTCGCACATTTTCAGGTATTTTGACTTTTAAATTGTGAGTATGGCTCTGAAGGAATAATATTTGAAAATGGGAATTGTTTATGGCTCTCTCTTTCAAAAAGGTTCCCGACCCCTGCTCTAAAGAAACACCAAAAACAGGATATTGGATGGAAAAACATTTTTATTTGTTCTAATTTGCCATCTATTAACAAAGTAACAAATAACTAGTGGTTTAATAGGACTAAAATGTGTTTAATAGTAGTAAAATTAGACATACTTTTTGCATGGCAATGCGCTTTAATATTTATTTATATTTAAATCATTTTTATAATCACAAACGCATTCAATTCAATTGGTTGTCTCACAACTACCACTATCCATGTTTCAAGATTCTTTCTTACATACCTGTCCACCTCAACCAAATGCTCTTATTAATGATTGCAATTCCCTTTATTAAGCGATTAAATACCATACAAATGCAACGCGGCACATATTCACATACACGCACAGGGCACAGGTAAAATGTAGCTTTCAGCCCTGGTAAGAAATGCTCTTGCCGCCATCTGGCAGACGAACACGGGTATTACGTCTCCCATAATAACGGCCGCGGAGGGAACTAATTCAGCAGTGCAGAGCACATTTTTACATGTTTTTTTTTATTTTAAGACATTAATAAATCATTTCCTCATTTTCTCTCATTGCTTGTTTGCTCACATCTTTAATACAAAATTGGGACGCTATTATCAATTTTAAAGGGTTTAGCTGGTAGTTGTGTGAGGACCGTGGAACAAATTAGAGAATTTACATATAGTACACCTCTACTTACGAAATGTTCAAGTTACGAAAAAAGTTCTGGAGCCAATTAATTTTGTTAGAAGTATGACTGAATATCATTTATCTTTGTGTCATTGCAGGTTTCAGAAATCAGCCCCCCCAATTCGAAGGGGAGGAGCCCGAGTTTCCTCAAGACCAAAAGAGAGAAGAGCAACTTGAAATAAAAATGGAGGAAGAAGATGTCCCCTGGTCAACTGGTGAAGAGTCTTTTAAGATAGAAGAGGATCTGGGCAGGGCCAGTGGAGGGGCGGAGCCTGCAAACACCTCTGCATGGCCCCAAATTAAAGAGGAAGCAGAGCTGCCTCAACAGCAAAAGAGGGAAGATCAACCTCCCATCGAAAAGGAGGAAGATGTCACCTGGTCATCTGGTGAGCTTTTCAAGAGTGAAGATGATCTCGTAATGGATTTGGTTGCAGATTTACTGTCAAAGCCATTTTCAAGACGGACTTATCAAGAAAAGCTGGACATCATTAAGAAAGGGCGGTCAACTCCAAAGCTAGCAAGCCTGTCACAACCGGGAAAAGGGTGTGTCCGTGTCCGCCGCTTTCAGTTCGCTAACTACGAGCGCTACCCCTGGCTTACGGGCTCCGAGGAACACTGCAAATTGTATTGCTGGGAGTGCTTGTTATTTGCCACCAATGGACATGGTGTTTGGAGCAACACTGGATTTGCACATTTGTCTTGTTTAACCAAAGCAGCAACGAGACACCAAAGCTCTGCCGGACACTTGCAAGCAACGGTGCTCTCCAAAACTTTTGGGGAAACCCGAGTGGAGTTACAGTTTAACGAGCAAGTGCGCAGGGAAACGGAGTGCCACAACGAAAAGGTTAAGAAAAATAGGGAAATCTTAAAAAGACTGATAGACTGTGTCATTTTTTTGGGTAAGCAGGAACTTTCATTTCAGGGACACGATGCAAGCGCTGCATCCCCAAACAAAGGAAATTATGTAGAGCTTCTTTCTTTCATTGCTGAGAGAAACACAGATTTACATTATCACCTGTCCACTAATAATATGTTTAGTGGGACGTCGGGCAAATTACAAAATGACCTGATTACTGCCACTGCTGAAGTGATGAGGGAAGAGATCAAAAGGGAAGTTGATAAAGCACCGTTTGTCACTGTTATGGTGGATGACACGACAGACGCGAGTAACGCAGCGCAGCTCGCACTGGTTCTGCGTTATGTCACGGGCAGAGGTGTCAAGGAGCGGTTCGTCAGATTTGAAAATGTTACCAGTGGGAATCAAGCCAACGACATTGCAGGTCTTATCATCCAATTTTTGGTGGAAAATGAATGTCTGGGTAAAGTTGTGGCACAGTGTTATGACGGTGCAGCGGTCATGTCTTCTGGATTTAATGGGGTGCAGGCTAAAGTTAAGGAGAGAGCACCGTTAGCTTTATTCATACACTGCTATGCACATCAGCTTAATTTAGTACTGACTCAGGGGGCCTCAAAGCTTAAAGAAAGCAAAATATTTTTCGCTCACCTTAATGGCTTTGCTGCATTTTTTTTGAGATCGCCTCGATGCACACAGCTGCTGGACGAAATCTGCCAGCGGCGTCTCCCTCGTGTGGCACCAACACGGTGGCAGTACACATCCAGAGTGGTCAATACAGTTTTTGAGAAGAGAGATGCTCTAAAGGAACTGTTTCATCACATCCTTGAGCATCATGACGAGTACGACGAGGAGTCTGTGCGGTGTGCTGATGATTTTAAAGCATGTCTGGATGATTTTGAATTTTGTTTTTTGCTTCACACATTTAACGGCATTTTTGAGCATTCATTCGTGCTTTTTTCAATACTACAGAACAACAAACTGGATGTACAGTTTTGTCTTGCAAGAGTAAAGGAGTTTTGTGACACAGTTGAACGCGAGAGGAGCCGATACGGGGAAATCTACGAGGCTACTGAACGCAGTGCGGGCGCTCCGAGCGCGCGAAGAGGTCAAGTGCAAGATCCTTCGGCGCACTACCACCAACTCTACGACAGGGTTCTGGACAATATTATTTGCCAGACGCAGACCAGATTTCAGGACCACGAAAGACTGGTGTTTGTCTCCCTCCTTGACCCGCAGAAGTTTCGGGAATTCCAGATAACTTTCCCACATGCAGCCTTCTCAAGCTTAACGCAGAGCCACGGAGCACTTTTCGATCTGCCTCGGCTAAGAACAGAACTGACTGTAATGTATGCCATGGAGGATTTTGCAGGAAAATCTCCCACTGATCTCCTTGACTTCCTTCAGCAGAAAAATCTGAGTGAGAGCATGGGGCAGCTTTACACATTAGTGTGTTTGGCAGTGACCATCCCCGTATCCACTGCTTCTTTCGAACGGACATTTTCAGTCCTAAATCGAGTAAAAACTTATGCCAGAAATACGTCAGGACAGGCTCGACTTTCAGCATTAGCTCTGATGGCGATAGAGAAGAACTTCTTGACTGATATGAAACGCACAGATAATCTGTATGACAGAGTAATTGAAATCTTCTCGAGGAAAGAAAGGAGGATGGATTTTGTGTACAAATAAAAATTATTTTTGGTGAGGAAAATGTGGCTGAATTCCTAAATATTTCAATTTTATGAAGTTATTATTGATGCATTTTTATGTGTCACAGCTGTAGCGACAGTAAAGGTTTTTCTAGTCATGAAATAGTTATTGAGGGTTGGATTGATTCAGACATAGCACTACTGAAGGCCTAGGTGCGAAATGCACGGCCTGACACTTTATTTAATAAATACAGATTTAAAGTTCAAATATTTATATTTATAATGGGAGCTATTGAAGAAATTAGGTGCTAACACAATACACATTTTTTTGAATTATTAATTTACTCATGTTATTAGCACCTACAGTGTTACCTCGAGATACAAGCTTAATGCGTTCCGTGACTGAGCTTGTATGTCAATTGACTCGTAACTCAAATGAAAGTTTCCCATAGAAATGAACTATAAACAAATTAATTCGTTCCAACCCTCTTAAAAAAACACCAAAAACAGGATATTGGATTAGAAAAACTTTTATTTGTTCTAATTTGCCATCTATTAGCAAAGTAACAAATAACTAGTGGTTTATTAGTACTAAAATGTGTTTAATTGTACTAAAATTAGACGGATTTTGCGGTGGGGAGAGAGAGGGACAGAGAGAGGAGGTGGAGAGAGTTTTTTTGCACGGCAACGCACTTGTAACATAACATAAACTAATTCAAATGAACTTGGATTACGATGCAGACACTCAAAAATAAATTTAATCTAACCTTGCACTAAACTTAATTCTAATTTAGTTTTAATTTTTTATAGCTTTCTTCTCCTGGGTTGACTCTATTTGTCCCGCCCCCACTCTGACTTTCAGATGCAACCTATCAAGGGTTGTTTGCTTATGTCTTCCCTTCAAAATATTCCGAAAATGACGCACGCGAATGTCCTCCCAATAGGATAACGCACGATCACCTGCCAACTTGTCCGGGAAGTAGTACTCCTCTCGTATTAGCGAACAAATCTCATCTCAAATTGCTCGTATGTCGGGGCACTCGTATGTCGAGGTATTACCGTATTTTTTTTAATAGCTCAAAAAACATTTCATATGTTAGCACCAAATTAACAGAAGTAATGGGTGATTACCTTCTGTTTATCAAACACCTTTTAGTTTTTAAACGACACACCATTTATTAATTATTAATTTATTACTGTTATTAGCACCTATTTTGTTCAATAGCTCCAAAACCTCACTTATTGACACCAAATTAACAGGAGTTATAGGTGATTACCTTCTCTTTATTGAACACCTTTTAATTTTGACATGACACAAAATTTTCAGAAAAGATAGTTGATTACCTTGTGTTTATCGAGCGCCTTTTAGTTTTTCAACAGCACACTCAATTTATTAATCATTTATTACTGTTATTAGCACCTATTTTGTTGAATAACTCCCAGGCCATTTGACCTATTCATCCCAAATCGGTGATCAAGTGATAGCTGATTACCCCCTGATTATTGTAGACCTTTTATTTTTTCAACGACACTCTCCATTTATTAATTACGCAGTGCTGGAACTGCATTGGGATGTTATCGCTGGGATTTCCTTCAACAGACACAAAAAAATCAATGGCCTTATTTTATTTATTTAAAGAATGTTTATTTGTCAATATGGCATTCTTACACTCATTGCAATTGAATGATATAGTTGAAGTCCACTGCCCGAAGTGCTTGACTGGGATTCGGTGGTGATGTCATCTTCTTCTTTTTTTCTGTTCATGGGCACTCTTTGACATAAAACCTGAAGGAATAAGGCAACCAAAAATGAAGCGCGGCTGGCTTGACTACGGAAAGAGAAACAGCGGCTCACTTGACCGCATTCTTCTCTTTGACACTTCAGCAAGTGTGCAGAACTGAAGTGCGGACAATGTCCGCTAGAACGACAGCAAAGTTCAAGAAGCAACTTTCTGGGACAAAAGAGCCAGCACCCCAGCCATGTTCGACTTTTAGCAAAATAATGCACGCAAAGGTCGTTCTTCACAGACTCGAAGGTGGGCCCACTTTTGACGCTCATTTTTATAGTGCATACAAGCAGAAGCTGCTTGCGCGACATAGCCTTTCCACTTTCAAGCAGCTGCGGCAGCACTTTCTCATGGGGCCTCTATTTATGTCCTCTGGTTCTCCGTATTGAGGTTGATGCGAAACAAAATTGGCCAGTTATGAAGCCATGTTTGCACAATCGCCCCCGCCAACATTCCTTATTGGAAGTGGCCAGAAGAATGCCGAAATGTTTGCCAAGTGGATCCAGCAATAACGACAAAGTAGTTGACTCTTTATAATCCCAAACCCCTAGCCCCCACCACGCGAACACGCACTTTAACAATTGGTTTTCAAGGTGAGCAGTAAGAACTGGGCAAATGCGTGCCCAATTGTGTGCGTATGTTATGGTCTCGCCGAGGCGTCGAAGCGCGATCAGGGTGATTCGGACCCGGGAGCGGGGAAGCAGGATAGAACGAGACGGGCTGTTCTCATGTCAGTAGCTTTACTGACTCAAACGCTTTACAAAATAACAAGGGCTTGTATATGCCAAAATGTAACAGAACCGGAGTATGGGGAATAATACCTTGTAACAATGTATGGTGTAACAGGTAATGTGTCACGCAGAAATTTACGCAGTGTCATGCAGGAACAATCCGACAATGACTAACCATTTGCGTGGTGCTTAAATACCCACATCAGGAAGTAATCGCAGATTGTTTGCAGCTGCTCTGACCTGACGGCAAGCCAGGAGGGACAATCGGGCCGCTCCTGACAGCGTACATGCGCGTCCGTATATTTCGTTTTAAGGGGACTGTACAGTAATAACTTGACATAAGAGTGCCCCGACATACGAGGAATTTGAGATGCGAGTAAAATTGTGAGCAAATATTTACCTTGAGATTTAAGACAGGCGGCCCGGTGGATGAGTGGTTAGTGTGTGGGCCTCACAGTGGGAGATGTGGGTTCAAATTCAGGTTGATTGACCTGTGTGCGTATAAGCCACCCCCTGATTCACAATTTTCAACTCTATATTCATGGTTTTAATAGGGACTACAAATGTTGAATGAAATCTTAACAAAAATCATTGCATGTGTTATTTCTGAGATACTGTATGAATCAAAAGCACATTATTGGGGTCAATATCATAAGGAAGTTAATATGCCTTTCTTTTTAAATGCAAAATATCACATTATTCAATTTAAAAAAAGAAATGTCTATCCTGATGTGAACTTGATGATTTTTAATGACAGAAATTACAATTATCTTACCAGAAGTTCAAGATTTTCTGGTGGCCAAATTGCTTCTAATGTCGAAATATCTCAATCTTTTTTCGATGGTTCATATTACAAATGTGCAATTATTTCCTTTCAAAAAGGAAGTAACGTAAGCACAACCAGGAAGTGTGTCCGTAGTGGTAAAGTGTTCAAGTCTCTGGGTGCAATAATAGCATGAGAGACACATTACACAGGTATCAAGGCTGATATTTTAGCAATCGACCGCAAGACCTTCAATCAGCCTTAACAACTATTGGGATGTGCTGACATGATAAACGCTAAAACACATGTATTAAGGCTACTTGCTTCTGGCCACTCGGGGCACATTTAACTAGGGAAGACGGCGGCGCCCTAGGTAAGATGGCGACGCCCGGAGCGAGCAGCGACAGGCACAAGTGAGTTTTTTCACGTTTTATGCAAGAAAAGGTTTTTTTTCTTGAATTTTCTTCATAGACATTAAAATAAATTTTGTTTAGTGTTTTATCTGTTGATCTTTTCTGTATTTTGAAATAAACATGTAGGCCGTTTGGCAGATATTACAGCAGAAGAGAACAACTCCACCCTTATCTCAGTGAAGCACAATCAGAACCCTTTGAAATTGTGTAAGAGCATTGGGCAACAACAAAAAAAGGAGAGACTCTTCCGCCTGGAGGATCTTAAAGAAGCAATGGTAATAATAAAAAAATAATCTATTGAGAATTAAATTGAATGGCATGGAATAAATATATATATATGTAAGTAATGAGGGTACCACACTGTTAGAATACAGTTAACAGAGATTGACATTAGAGACCAGCTGATCGCAGGGCACAAGGAGACGGACAACCATACATACTCACACCCATACCTATGGGCAATTTAGAGTGTCCAATCAGCCTACCATGCATGTTTATTGGAATGTGGGAGGAAACCAGAGTACCCGGAGGAAACTCACCCAGGCCCAGGAAGAACATTCAAACTCCACACAGGTAGACATGACCTGGATTTGAACCCAGGACCCCAGAGCTGTGAGGCCGACGCGCTAACCACTCACCCCACCGGGCCGTCACATTTTTTTATTTTAAACAAAATAAATATGATATAGATATGAATTTGTCTAGAAATATACCACAACTCTCCAATAAATAATATGATACAATACACATTTCAAGCAAGCGAATATTTGGCGAATTCAAGCCGCAACGTGGTGAATCTGTAATAGTAGGTATTTCTGTAAATACTTTAACTTTTCAGCTCCAATAGAACCAATTTAAGACATCAAATACACACATTCAAACACAATAGATGGTTATTCTAGATTAAAATACAAAAACTATATTTTAAAAAATGCTGTCATTTTAAAGCCGGCTTTGTGTAGAAATAACGAGGTGAGAAACTCAAAACCATTTGTATTCATGTACAAATTCGAGCCCATCATCGACGTGTAGTCTAAACACATTGGACACAGAATGTTCGCCAAACATTTAGACTGAAACAAACCTTAAAAAGTCAGAAGGAGAACCTTAAGAGACAACTGTGTTGGTGTGGGAAGGGGTGATGATGGCTTCATCAGTTTATGAATGTAGAACAAATGTATTCTGTGAACTTCCTCACGTATGAAGTCGCATGCCGTGATTCTAGGCCTGGATGACCTGGCAAAAAAAAAGTCTTTCAGAAATTTTGCTTACAAAATGTGTTCTCAGTTAATGACAACCTTAAGACATTTTTCATTTTCCTTTATTATTCATTTCAAACGTGCATTTTCAGTAACTACTGATTGACAGTGACACGTTATTTTTTCCCAATTGCTAATTCAGAAAATCCAACTCACGAAAGCAAAAGGCCACATTCAATTAAACTTGCTCCCATTTGTCAAAACCTCAAACCCATTTCACTCATAAAATCAATTCACACCTCACAATCCTCCTTTCTCATAAATTGAAACTAAGTCACTGAATTTCACAACCTAAACACGTTTTCATTCAGTTGTGGAACTTCTTCCACAACTTTTAAATTCATTCATTCATCTTCCATATTCCATACAGCCACAAAAATGGGACCTGCAACATTGAACAAAGCATGCATGCAGCAAATTTAGTTCCAATTGTCTCCAAATTTTATCTGTGAAAGTGCATAATTTTTAGTATGTGAGTAGTAAAAGTCGTAGACTACTAGGATTGACCCACCTTGCCTGGAAACTATGGAAATATCTTTTTATATATAGTACCACAAAAAATGGGACCTGCAACCAATGTTCCCTCTAAGCTGCGTGCATGCGCAATTGCGCACTACTCTCGTCTTCTCCGTGCATTAGCAATCATATGGCGCGCACAAAATAAAATCCAAACTTTTTTTTCCTCTTTCCTCATGATGGCATGCGGCAGCCAGTGGCAGTAGCTCTGTCCGCTCTTATGTTTTTCGTGTTTTACAGCCCGTCTATCTTTTTTTTAAATTACATTCTAATATTTCTTAATACATTCCTTTTTACTTTACTGTGCAAATAGAAGAACAAGCGGCAAAATCAGGTGAGAACTGTCTAAATCTGCTGTGTGGTTGTGCGCGTGCGTGCGTGTGTGTCTAGTATGTGTGATCGTTTGTCTTCAACCTACACAATGGAGCAGGGGTAGGGAACCTATGGCTCGGGAGCCAAATGTGGCTCTTTCCATGGGTGCATATGGCTCTCCACGAACCTGTGAGGTAAAATTTGAAAATGAATGGTGAGAGAGCTGAGTCCCGAACATACTAATAGGAGCATCATTGTGGCGTTGACACTACCTCTACCACCACTTTAATCATAATTTTGTTTTTTATTACACTTCTGAATGCATGATATCATTGATACTGATTTATTAGCAACATCATAAAAATGTTGTCAAAAGAATTCCGAGACTTTTTATACTTAAAAGTGGTGAAAGGATAAAAAGATCACACATTTTCATGCAATTTTACTTTTCAATTCTGAGAATGGCTCTCAAGAAATAACATTAGAAAATAAGAAATGTTTATGGCTCTCTCCGTCAAAAAGGTTCCCAACCCCTGGACTACAGTAAATGGAAATTAGCCCTCAGCTACAATCTTACATATATATGTTCATTAACATGAATATAAATATGTTCATTAATATGTGCCCTATTAAATAAATCAAAGCAAAAACATGGAAACAAATATTACATATAAATGGAAACTTGACTATCTCATGTGACACGTTCAGCAGAAAAGTCATTTGAACGAGAATGAGAAGTGAGGACAGATGTGTAAAATAAGGTACAATTTAAGTCGGATTTGTGCATATTCTAATGGCATTTATGAAAATGTGTTATTCATAGATATTTTTTTCATTCATTTTCTGAACCGCTTTATCCACTTTATCACTCGTGGGGGGTGCTGGAGCCTAGCCCTGCTGACTTTGGGCCAGGGGCGGGGGACACCCTGTATCGGTGGCCAGCCGATCGCAGGGCACAAGGAGACGGACAGCTATCCATACTCAGACCCAAAACTAGGGGCAATTTTAGAGTGTCCAATCAGCCTACAATGCATCTTTTTGGGATGTGGGAGGAAAACGGAGTACTCAGAGAAAACCCACGCAGGCCCAGGGAGAATATGCAAATTCAGCACAGGTGGACCGACCTGGATTTGAACCCAGGACCCCAGAGCTGTGAGGCCGACGCGTGAACCACTCATCCGCCGGGCCGCCCATTCATAGTTATTAATCATTACATTTTATTAATACTAAATCATGTATGTGTAGTAGACATGCACCTGCTTATGGCAGGTGTGATACTGGTGTGTGCCCATAGTGAGCAATGATGATGTTGCTCACACCGGTACTCAGTGTGCTCAGCGAGGTTGTCTTTCTACCCAGACAAGCTAAAAATTAGAGGGAACATTGGGTGTAAGTGTGGATGGTTGTCTGTCTCCTTGTGCCCTGCGATCGACTGGCCACCGCGACCCGAGAGAGGATAAAGCCGTTCAGAAAATGAGAATCTCGGCTGAAATGTTTGCACTTCGCTTTTGGTCTCTTCAATTAAAACTCTTTAAGTATACCATGAATGTCCTGGTTTCCCTGCGATTGGCTCCACCCCCTCCTTCACCCCCACACTACGTGACATTATGACAAGTCAAAGAAATGGGCTGGTAAATCGGGCTGCTGCTATTCTCCTTTTCACTCACTGCCACACCACAGGTAACTAAATTGTGGGAATCTAGACATTATTTGCAGAGGCAATCATTTATTTGTGGAAAAAAAATCTTGCATCTTCATTCGCTTCAATTTTAAAGTCAAGCTTCCATGGAATTGCTACACACATAATGGAAATTCCCCTTCTACATAACAATTGAGACGGACAATCATGCACACACACCCATAACTAGGGGCAATTTAGAGTGTCCAATCAACCTACCATGCATGTTTTGGGAATGTGGGAGGTAACCGGAGTACTCAGAGGAAACCCACGAAGGCCCAGGGAGAACATGCAAGCTCCAGACAGATGGACATGACCTATCTTCTAACCCAGGACCCCAGAGCTGTGAGGCTGACGCGCTAACCACTCACGCCAAAAATGTGTGCATTTAATTTAATATTCCTACACTTTTAAAATACAAAAATTCTCTGAATTCTTTAACAACATTGTTATGCCGGTGATTTGCAAAAAGGAGTCTCATAAAAAAAATTCATTATGGTTAAAGCGAAGCTAGAGGTACCGTCAGTGACACAGTGGTGTGCAAACGTGACACTCCTATTAGTGTGTTCGGGACTCAGCTCTCTCACCAGTGGTTTCACATTTTATTTTACAGGTTAGTGAAGAGCCATAAGCAATCCAACCAAAGGACCATAAACAGCCCATGAATTAATTGGCAGTGGTGGGATTTGGACCCACGCCTCCTGAGAGACTGGAACTTAAATCCATGGCTTAGACCACTTGTCCACACTACCTTGAATGAGGCTGAATGAGGGATTGTGGACTTGTAAATTTTGAAATAACGTTAAAAACACTTATATTAAAATATTAAAATGTGTTATTTGTTACTTGCAATAAGATCAACCACAATGTAACATTTAAACCAAATGTCCTTAAAATTACCTAACTTTTTCTCAAAATGTAGCTTTTCGATTTAGTGTCACGTCTAGCTAGACTCGAACTGGACTTCGAGCTGCTGTCTTCACGCTGTGGCATTAAGAGACCAAATTTAACATTATCGCCCCCTCTGTCTAAAATCTGAATTGAGAACTTGGTATTTTGAGGTATTGAGACAGTAGAGGGCGATAATGCTACAGTACGTTGGCTGTCAACAACCGTAAAACCTCAAGCGGAAGAAAAAGAAGAAGAAGAAGAAGGGATTCGGGCGTTCATTTCTGCATGGCTAGGGTTTTAACTTTTTGTTTGTGCGCCTCTTGTTTCTCCTCAATTTAATTTAACTTAAATGAAACGAAACCTCGACAACATGCTCAACATTAAATAGTTTGTGGACTCGAACGTCAGTCCGTTTGTCTTCAATCCGTTTTGGGAGTCGTACTTTAGCCTAGCCTAGCTGGCAGCTAACAAAGGAACACGTCGTCTGCATCAGTACGTCGTCAAGCGAACAGAAAAAAAGTGTGAAAAATGTCTGGGAGAACGACGCCGGTTGCGGCAAAGTTTCAGAAGGAACTTTATGGCGTGAAAGAGGATCTCTCATGTCATCAACATTCTATTGTTTGCAAAATGATACAAGCTAAAGTTGTTCTTCACAAACTCGAAGGTACGTTCACTTTTGACGATCATAAATGCATGATAGACCGATATATACTTTACGTTACACAATTAATATTTCATAATGAAATATTTAACGGGGTGGCATTGTTGTTTCTGATCGTGACTTTACTGAATGAATCGAAGCACGACAGCGCATAGCATTATGGGTAGAACTGAGAACGTGCTACAATGATGAACCACTAGATGTCGCTAACTGCTGAATATTCATTACTATAATCTGTAACATCTTCCTTCCTTTAGATTACTGTTCTGCAGTGGCGGGCGGTGCATTTTCTGGTAGCGCCTTCAACGTATCAATCCAACCCTCAAAAACTATTTTATGGCTATAAAACCTCTACTGCAGCTACAACTGCGACACATAAAAAATAATCAATAAATTAATGCACAAAAATGGGATAAAATCCACTTCCTAGCAGCATTTCATGATTAAATACAAATACTGGAGCTTTTCAGACATTAAAACCAGCCCAGGGGGGTGATTTTCCCGGGAAAAGACAGCGATGAACGTCAATGGCGTACGGGCAAACATTGCCCGAAAATGGGGTAAAATCCAACCGAACAGCATTTATTGATTAAATACAAATACTGGAGCTTTTTAGACATTAGATCCGGGCCCGGAGTATCATTTCCCCGGTAAAAAGACAGCGATGAATGTCGATACGTCCATACGTGAAATGACAAAAAATGCACTAAAATTAGGTAAAATCCACTTCCTAGCAGCATTTATTGATTGAATACAAATACTGGAGCTTTTGAGACGTTACAACCAGGCCAGGGGGGTGATTTCCTTGGGAAAAGACAGCGATGGATGTCAATGGCGAAACGGCAAAAATTGCACTAAAATGGGATAAAATCCCCATCCTAGCAGCATTTGGTGATTAAATACAAACACTGGAGCTTAAATACATACACTGGAGCTTTTCAGATATCAGAACCGGGCCCACAATTGAAATATTATTTAGGAATATAGCCATATTATACTCACCCAAAATCTTTTTTACACAATATCCATCCTCCTTTCTTTCTTCCTTCTTTCCTATCGCCATCGAAGGTAATGATGAAAGTCGAGCCTGTCCTGTCATATTTCCGGCATAGTCCGTTTTGAAAATGGCTTTAAATCAACACAACAATATATTTGCTTGTGCAGCTAAGTTAGCGCACTGAAAGTGGAACGCACACACCATTTTCCCGGCTGTAACAGGCTTGCTAGCTTCGGAGTTGACCGCCCTTTCTTAATGATGTCCATTTTTTTATGGAAAAGTCCGTCTGGAAAATAGCTTGGTGAGCAAATCTGCAACAGAATCCATTCGTTTTTGCCTGTTTTTGCTGTGAGTCGGCCATTGTGGGTGGAGTTTGCGATCTCTGGCTGCCTCACTATGGCTTTGGCCCGCCTACTAGCCAATCATAGTTGGTGAAAGCAATGACGTATCCCAGCCAGCAAAATGCTAATGCGTATGAAAAAGCATTGTGGGGTTGCAACTCGAAATCTGATTGGTTAAAAGCAACAGTCTAGTTTAATGCAGCAGAGCCCGCATAACTGATTGTGAAGGCTTTGAGGCAGATCTGATCTGGCAACAAATAATGGCTGAAATGTGATTGGTTAAATGCTTCAATATGAAAACACACATCTGGAAGCAGTGCAACCAGGGGGGAAAGCAATGAAAGGAAGCTAACAGACCATTTCGAATAATAAGTATTGATGGACAAAATACAATATGATTGAGATATTTCTTAGGCCAGCAGAGAAGGCCTTGAAGGCCCTAACGGCCCGCCACTGCCCTTTGGCGAAAGCATTTAAACTAAATTAAAATCTAAAACATAAGAGAATGTTTACAATGAAAAGGCTCCAAAAAAATCTGACAAATTTTAAGGAGTTACATCACCAGTGAAGAAACTTTTCTGACCAATAGTGCCATACTTTGAAAAATGCACCTATAAACAGTTTTCAACTCATGTTGCTGTTTACGAGAATACTACAGTAGTAAGTACAGACGCTCCCCTCTTACGAACATTCGACTTACGAACAACGGTACATACGAACATGTCTGAAAATTGCGTTTATGTCGAAAAATGTTCGTAAGTTCGATTTTGTATTGCGCGCCTTTTTCCGATTAGTGCTTCTTTCCGCCACTAATACCGACGCCTGGCGCTGTGAGTGCTCAGTTCACCCAGCATCCACCTTCCGCTGCCCAGTTCATTGCAGTGCGTAAGTGCGTGACGTATCTCCAGTGCGCAAAGAACCTTTTTCATTTTTATCATGAAATATCTCGTGCAGCCATTATTCAATATGGTTAGTGAAAAGTGAAAGGCTTCTAGTGAGGGAGGTGCAAGGAAGTGGCAAGCCATTTCATTTGAAACAAGTGGCAATAATAACGAAGCTTGATGCGCGTGAGAGTGGTGAGCGTTGCACGGGCATACAACTTGAATCGTTCGACCGTCAGAACCATTTATAAACAGAAAGATCGAGCAGCAGGACCCAAATATTGAATGTTGCACAAAGTTTGCAAATCAATTGAATGATGCCATACAGTGCTACCGCATCATTTATGATGAAAAAAAGAAGAAAATTGCAATCGTCGTTAGATCGCTTCTTTCGGCCAGTTTCTAATACATAAATCTCTCTCTATACAGTACTGTACATATTCTCTCCATTTTATAAAATGTTTTTTAGTACAAACCAATATGTGTTATTTATACAAGCCTTAAACATACAAATGCACTTATATAAATGTTGGAGTAATCATTATTATAAATGTGTTTTAAGTTTTATTAGGGGGATCATGTGCAAATTTATAATATAGGGGGGAATGTTGGAGTAATCATTATTATAAATGTGTTTGCAATGAATATAAAGCCTTATAATATACATGCTTACTATATTAATCAATATATCTGCTTATTAGGAATAGTAATGCTCATCCTAAATGTGTAACTATATTAAACAATATATATATATATATATATATATATATATATATATATATATATATATATATATATATATGTGTTGATAGCTTTTATGTTAGAGTTAGAATTAATATGTGCTTTCAACGAAGACAAACGCTTACTCCAAGGTCGCTCTCCAGGACAGCTGGGTCCAGCGAGAGATACAAGTTCGCAAGGACATAAAACAATACACTGAGTACTTGCTCCGAGGACTGATTACTGGAAGATACGCCTCAACCCTTTCCCCAGATGCAAGTTCGCAATGAAGATCTGTGAAGGACGCTTAAATTGTTGTTGGTTCAGCGGATGGCTATCAGGCATATTGTTTTAATTTGTGACGCTAGGTTTGCTTGATTATGGAATTGTTTTGTTTCTTGCTTACGCAATTGGATCGAATCGATAACCTTGTAATTGTTTTGATTTGAGGCCTTAAATGGGCAGGACATAATGCCACTCGTTAGAATAATCTTGACCGGACGAGCGGGAGGATGTATTCTCTTCTTGCAAGAATTAAATGGTGATGTGACTACAGATGCCTTTTTTATTGAAAGCTGAATTGGAAATACCTAAGGATAAACGTACAATTGGATGAACCTAACAATAAACCTTCAATATACTTATATAGGCTTTAAACATAAATTATAATACAAAATATAGCACTGAATCAACTTACAAACAAATTCAACTTATGAACAATCGCTCGGAACCTAACTCGTTCGTAAGTAGGGGAGCGTCTGTACTGCATTGTGACGAAATGGATGTATGGTGCCCTCTTCCATTTGGTTTCATTTCTGTGAACAAGAAATTCAGTCATTTTATAATTGGAAAATGGTTAATCATTTATCTTCGTGTCTTTGCAGGTTTCAGAAATGATCTTGGTGCTTATGGGCATAAGTCTGTTGACCTTGAAGGGCAAGTTGAGCTCCCCCAAATCAAAGAGGA
>NC_135406.1:7880120-7935120 GCF_051989625.1 Stigmatopora argus
TCTACATCTGCTTGCAATGAAGTAAATGCTTTGCTCCTTAGTTAGACCAAACAACAGGAAGGTCGAATCTTGCACTGCTGGGATGTGGAGAAGAACCTTCGTCTCTACATGACCTTCATTTGTTTTGAGAGCTAAAACTTGTATTGTAACTAGGGTCCTTTACTATTGACTTCTCACTCCTATTTTCCCAACCCTCCCTTGAGAGCTGAGACCTCCATTGTAACTATGGTCCTTGAAGCTAAAACAGGGAAAAGATGCGTGTAACGTGAGAATGAACCTGGACAGAGACGAGTCGATTCGATTCTCTCTTGCAAGAATTTCACAGAGGATTGCCCCATCTCTTTATTTGTGCGGGCATTTGAGAATGCCTATTGGTGAACTTATCATACCACTACTAGGATCCAAGGGTGAAGAGATCATCCTGCCTTTAACTTCCCCAGTAGCCACTAAGTGCTACTCACTGACTATCACTCATTCCTTCATGTATGCTCCAAAGTGCCCTGTCAACTTGATGGGCCAGGACCTTATAAAGATGTGTCCTGTCCAGATGGACAACAACTCCAAGACTCTCCTGCAAGGCACCACCAAGCAACTGCCCCAATCTTTGCTGTGTGGGATAGACTGGCCAGTTGGCTTAATAATTGTTTGTTCATGTCGCGCCATGTGGCCAAACTCGCTTTACAATTGTTTGTGGCCAAACTCGCTTTACAATTGTTTGTTAAGATCGTAAAATGTAAGATAGACTGGCCAAACTGGCTTTACAATTGTTTGTTAAGATCGTGGAATGTAAGATAGGCTAACTAGCTGGCTTTGCAATTGTTTGTTAGATCGTGGAATGTAAGATAGGCTAACTAGCTGGCTTTGCAATTGTTTGTCAAGATCGTGGAATGTAAGATAGGCTAATTAGCTGGCTTTGCAATTGTTTGCTTTTATTGTGCGATGTGGCCAACTAGCTTAATAATTGTTTGTTCGAATCGCGCGATGTAAGATAGGCTGCGGCAGTTTGTGTGAACTATAAAAATATCGTGTTTGCATACAACTTAGCCCTGCAAATGTCTAACCATATCAGCCTAAAGTTTTGTTTACATAAACTTTGTCCTACATCACTGTCTTAGAAATATTTCCCTGTTTTCCTATATCAAGACTGACCCACTGTTCATTCGGAGAGAGAGTTGCAAAGGACACCACGCTGAGCGGTTCACCACTGTTAGAGCTCTCTCTCCATCTTGCAGTCTGGTAATAAACCTATTTCCTTTAAATTGATCTCACTTTTTCTGTGCCTATTCCTGAAGTTGTATTACAGATCTATCAGCTGACATCTACTGGGCTCGCATTGACACCGACTCCGACGGCTGGAAACAAGCCAAACACTACTGGCCTTTGTGACTGCCCTGGGTACGGCACCTACGTACATATGATTTGGTTTCTGACTGCTTGCATTGCACGCTCTACTATGATAGGCAAGGTAATGAGGTCTATACTGATTCGTTACAAACAATTGAAGGACATACTTGGCAAATACATTGTGGCGATTTGTTTATTGGTAACCCGAAGTGGCTTTCAATACACATTTGTCTGATGAACAATTAAAATGGTACATGAAGGATAACCCGCCGGATCTCCCCATGTCACCATCTCATCCACATTATTCCATGATGATATCTCCTCACTCAGCTAAAGACCTTGGGCCCTTTGTACGAGAATACATGTTGGCTAAGGATTGGAAACCCACCATAACTCAATCTTTGTTTTATTCTTTGTTGGAATAATGATTCAAACCTTTTAAATCATTATTAGTAGTATTTAATTAAAAAAAAGGAAAAACATCTTTCAACAAACTCTGCCTACAACTTGCAAGGAGATGCAATGCGACGCCGTCTTAGTCCACAGTGCATTCTGAATTGCAGTAACTGAATCATTGTATTTAATCGCGACACTCGAAAAACATGGTTATGTAATCAGTACAATAACACCCTCGCTGGTTAGAAAAACAACAGTGTGAGGAATGCTTTCAAGGTAAACAAAGCAAAGCCGTATTTTCAAACAATAATGCGATTATCGCCATCTTCTGCTGGAGTCCCGTCAAAACAGTCCCGTTGTGTTCTGCCGAAAAGCGTGTGTGAAAACAATGTGTCCTCGAGCTGTGGGGCCTTGAGGAGACGATGTGGAGGAAAAGTGTCCATGGTTCATTATTAGTTTATAGCCTTATTACTTATTGAAAAATGCTTACAACACATATAGAATATTCCATAATAATTCTAACATTCCCTCCTTTTACTATATGTTTGTTATTCATTTTATGACAAATTCAAAATGAGAGGGATATCACCGTTGGCTGTTTTAATTTTACCCGCTTAGGCTCTACTCGTTCGGCAGGTCTGAAAAGCAGAACACAAGATCATTTTCGTCCAATCCATCCTCGTAATTACCATGCTCCTGGAATTCACTGTTAGTGTCAGCACTTCAGTAGGAGATATAATTCATGCAATTTGGAATTTGTAGGGGCAATCGCAGTGGTTATAAGTCGGCTCATCAAAGATCTTAAGCAGGGAATAATACAACACCCACATAATGTCAAAATCGTAGCAAAAAGGGCTACCACAAATTAGGCCAAATCATTATTAGTGAGGCCACAAATCTGTCAGCGGACATTATTCTACTCCAGGATGCTTTTTCATCTTGCGGTTTAGGGTCTGCAGGCCATCGTTGGCCCTGGTGTGGGACCCAGTGGGGGGCGTGTTGTTGAGTGCAACATTTTCAAACGTTGCATACGCCCCCTGCTCCTTCAAGAAGCATTTCAACCGCTGCACGATCCTGGAACGCCGTCAGACTAGTGGCTGCCAGTTGTTCCTTTATCGCCACAAATCCCTGTTCAGTATAATTTCCAAGTTTTTGGACATTGTAATGCAGGTAATTTATCCAATCAACATTTTTGTTTGGAGTAATTAAAAGAAAAATATACTCCCAACCTGCTGCGATCTGATTAGCCAACTTATACTCATCATCAATGTATGTCGGATCACCCTCTCTCCATGCGACGCCGTCGCGAGGGGCCCGCCATCATACCGGATTTCTGTGCAGCCAATTGTATCTCCTCTACTGTAGATGGAAAAACAGACAGTGGTAATAGCAGTGAGACCAAGGCACAAAGTCCTGCTGTCATTTTGGCAGGAGTCGTATAATTTGTTTTGACCCCACCACCACCATAGGTCAGAACGTGGAATCAGGGGTGCAGTCTGTTTTAGGACGTGGGCACACCACGTCACATTTATCGCTCCCAGTGCCGGACCGTGCCCTGTGAGGACTAAGCAGGTAAAATGATTAAACGCGACATGTGTTGAAAAGTTAGGCTTGTCCTTTGCTGCCGTTGTAACTGGGTAGACATTATTCCATTTCATACATTTTGGGCTTACATCTTTTGTCATTATCTCCTTTACACAATCAGGGGTAATTTGTGCGGGTACTACTCTTAAGAGAGGTCGGCCCCCCATACATGTTATACAGGTTTGATTTATAATAGCTGCATTTTCCATCAACAATAACCAATTATTTCTTACCACCTCCCGTTTGGGAACTCCCCGTTGCAGAAAGGAATTCTCTGGTCATCTCAGATTTTAATTTTACTATGGCGGATCCGGGTGTTTCCATCTCTGACGACCTTCTTACCCATGGACTTAGGAAAAACGTCAGACAAAGATCCACAAGTTAATTTGTCTGAATTATGATTTGCAATGCCCCACCATATGGGTTAATTTTATCGAAGGCCTGATGGTTTTTTCGCACACGTGTGTCATCCAAGCTTGCCAATCTAGACCAGTTTCTGCAACAAGGTTTCCCCAATCTGTTTTAGGACTGTTATGTACCACACATATTCTATAAAATCCATGTGTATCCTTTGAAATGGATATGTAGCTTTTGTAGCTTGACATAAGGGGGAATCGCCCGTGTTTTTGCCATATATCTGCATATAGATTGAATATATAACCTCCCCCTTTTTTGAGGCATGAAATTTACCATGACTCAAAATGGCAGCCCTCCCAGATAAGTCTTTTGTTTTTGTTTAGTCCCCCAGGTTCCCAAAATTTCCCATTGCAGAAATCAAAAATTTCATTTGGCGAAATTCTTTTCTTTTTTTGTTTCTGTCCTACTCTGCCACCGCCGTCCTCGAAAGGCTTATCAGCGATTTCAGAAATATTCCACCTTGATATTAGAATATTGATATATCTTGGTGGCTAGCCAATTGAAACACAAAAGACAGACACTCATCCACGCTCGCACTCATAATCAAGGAATTTAGAGTGCTCCCCCAATCATCAAGATTGATGCCCGAAGAAACTAGATAATTAATGTATTAGATTCACATGCCACATATCTAAAAATAGAAATTTGTTCAATTGCCACCCCCCTTACCCCAGTCAGTCAGCATGTAGACTGCCATGCGAGTGGCTATGATTAACTATTCGCCAATAATGCAATAACGGAAAAGTTGTGACACATTGAAACACACACACACCCCCTTTTTGTATTTTAACCGTTTGTAAAACTTTATCTCCATGTTCTGGATTAAGTTACACCCCCTTTCAATGTTAACGAATTTTGCCCATTCTAGTCAACCCATCTACTTAAAGCATTTCTCCAAGGTTGATATTTTATAATTTGGAGATGTTATTTTTAAAACATAGACATTATTTCATCACTTGTTTCACACCATGAAAGGCCCCACCTGAATTTAGATTTTTTTGTAGATATTCCCCTTTATCTAAGCTTGTTATTGCCCATCGTTATCACCGTAACATTCAGGTGTATTAACCCCATAATTGCAATGCAGTAAGTTTTGGCTAAATTCTTAATTTGTATGCCCCTAAAGTAATAGACAGTAATAACGTCCCAATAGTCATCAATATGACCTATACCAAAGCATACGCCCCTTCAGGTCAAACAGGGAACGTCTTTTGTGCACTTAAAGACGCTCCATGTTTCTTCTAGGGAAACTATGCCTATCCTTAACCAATTATCTTATCTACCCCAGCCAGGTTCAATTTACCTAACAATTTGGATGAATGCCATGAAATTTCTCATGCCATTTCTGCATTGTTAAATTCATGTCTGATTCCTTTAACAACCAAATAACTCTTAGTACCTAAAACATAATTTGTAAATCACCCCATACTATGTTTACTTAAGATAAGAGCCATTTCTTATAGCTCCCTGTTACCACAAGAAAAATCTACAATAATTAAATTAGAGAAATCCACCTTTCACTAGGCATTTCCTAATTACAATTTTCAATGCTTAATGAAGGACCCACAAATTGTAACCAATATGCCATAATATGGTAAAAAAATCCATTCATTTTTCTTTAACCAGCCAACCATTCAAAAACAGTAATAATATCGTTTTATCCTCCAAAACTAGCTCTCTTCAATTAAGAGCCCTTTAAACTTCACAAAAAATAAAATAAAATAATAATAATAGTATTATTCCCAATTCCAAAGCTTTCCCCAAATCAATCTTTGCCAAACAGATTTTCTATCACCTCGAAAGACATTTCTGATTAAATCCCAAAAATAAATGCGAAGATAATCGCGGAACTCTGCATCCCTTGCAGACCATGTTTTGTTCTTATTCTGAAATGTTTAAACGGAAGCGCGCCCTTACCCGCTGACTGTGACCTTCACGCTCGCTGCAGAAGCAGCTTATCAATGTTGACATTCCTAAGTGCTCTCTTTTTATTTTTGAGCACAATGCTTCACCTCCTGTGTACAATTATAACGCTTTTTAGAGAAGACTAAATTAATTACTCTCCCGATATCCAACTATATCACAATATTTTGGCAATACCCCATAATCACAATATGCTGCAAGCATAGCAAAACCCATTTCTGCCCTCAAGTTTGCTTCAGCACCCCCAAGGCCAATTATTGTAATGTCTTCACGGAAGGGGTCCAAAAAAATTAGCCGCTCGTGCGGTCTGCGCGCATACTGAATGCCTAACACCGTCAAATCAGCCGCTACGCGGTCCACATGTTTTTTTTTTCATTCAAATCAGCAGCAAAGACAGCCGCGCTCCCCTGCAGCCAAAGCATTATTTGACCAGTTTAGAGTATGACAAAAAACGCAGGTTTGGCAACCCCGCTAAACATTTAATTGGTCGTTTTGTATTTCTTTTCGACTGTTAACCAAAACATTCCCGTTGACAGGATAAAACCAAGATAATCCGCAATAAGCCATTTCATTCCATTAAATTGACAGTACATTTAGGTACTATTAACAAAGTATGCCTAGGACTTGGAAATAACCATTTTAATTGCCATTTTACAACTTTCAGCATCACACAAAAAAATCCAATTGAATTCATTCCCAAAGAATGTGATCTCTGGTTTAAAATTAGCTCAACATCCTCATGTTCAAAATCCTCATTCAAATCATTTTGAGAAGGCCTGCCTTGTTTTTAGAGACATTTTTGTCCAGGCAATCAAGCGATATATGTAATATAAATAAGTATAATTTGAATGAGCATGCAACACATTTGAATGAGCATGCAACACATTTTTTAGCTGCTCCTGATAAATGCTGCCCACCGCGTGGTCTTCAGCGAGGCCGCTGTTGGCCTTAAAACAAGCCGTCATCCTGATTTGATAATCTGCAAAAGGCTCACCATCCCTCTGCTTAGCTCTGCTGATCACGGTATAATTAACTTTTGTTTTAAACTTCCCCGTAACCTGATCAATCAGTTCAAGCACTCTCAAATTCAAATTACGACCGTCATGACACAACGGGCCACCATTAGCTTTTGGATTCGAACATCCAAATTTAGTAGGAGCCTGCTCCTTGCCAACATTAGTATTAGCAACTTCGATCATGGGATATTGTTCAATAAACACATCACTCATTGGCGGCGCCCCGGGCTGGGGAGATAGCGTTTTCTCCCCATGTCCCCCACGGGCCCTCCCGACCTGGTCATATTTGTCGGAGGGGGCCCTCCTTTTTAACAACAACAACAACACACTTCTTCCCCACCGGGCTAGCCGTCCTCTTTTCTGTGGAATAACACAGCCTCTGTGTTTCCAGTCCCACCGTTATCAACTGATTTAACCCATGTATCATAAACCAATAATAGGTATCATTATATCCCTCCTGCTCCATTTTGTTAAGATTTCCCCCATGCTTAGCACGTATTTTATCCTGCAGTATCAATATCTTATGCATATTAAGCTGGCCAGCAAATCCATATTTATTTATCCATAAGTTTAGGTGTTTAACCCTTGTAGCGCTTTGATTTTCAACAATCCAATCTTTACACGGCAGGCGCATCTTTGGATCGTCAATAGCCGCTTTACTGTTTCCACTACCCATTTTTGGAGTGGATTTGTGTGTATCTTTTTAGGTTTTTTTTTTTTTAACAACTACACACACAACCAACCACCGTCGACGTTTATAGAACACAACGTGTCCACCTGCTAGTGACTAGTATTCACAGGGTTTTAAAATCGCTATCCCCAGGATGCGAGCCTTACTTCTCAAAATAAGGCCTTCGCGTGTGATGCCCTTCGCGCATTTTGGATCCCGTCAACAATATGCAGCCATCACACGCGGACTCGGCAGAAATGTCGAAAGATGCTCACCCAGAGGATAGTCGTCAACCGATTAGAAAACAGGCGCTGCTGAGAAATAGTCCGGCCTGGAAAAGGGATTCTCGCCGTGCACGGTCACTCCAGATATTAAACTGCAGCGTCTGGATTCCTTATCGATGTGTTGACCCCGGCTACTCGAAGGACCAAATGTTGGAATAATGATTCAAACCTTTTAAATCATTATTAGTAATATTTAATTAAAAAAGGAAAAACATCTTTCAACAAATTCTGCTTACAACTTCGAAGGAGATGCAATGTGACGTCGTCTTAGCCCCCAGTGCATTCTGACGAGCGGAATACTCTTCGGTCCATTTAGCGGCACATAACCAAAACATTCAAAGGTAATCTGATTTAAACAATTGCATACGCAAAAACAACTGTCTCTGCAGTCCTCGGAGCAAGAACTCAGTGTATTGTTTTATGTCTTTGCGTACTTGTATCTCTCGCTGATCCCAGCTGTCCTGGAGAGCGACCTTGGCGTAAGCGTTTGTCTTCGTTGAAAGCGATCAACACATATATATATATTGTTTAATATAGTTACACATTTAGGATGAGCAAATATATTGATTAATATAGTAAGCATGTATATTATAAGGCTTTATATTCATTGCAAACACATTTATAATAATGATTATTCCATCAAAAACGCACCGTGTGATAGGGCGCAGTCTCATTTGCGGGTATATTTTCTGTTTTTTGTCAATACATTGGATGCCTCGTCCGATAAGGCGCTAGCCCAGGGTTGGGCAAACTTTTCGGTCCAGGGGCCACATTGACTTTAAAAATTTGACAGGCGGGCCGGGTCAGCACAAGATACGATACATATTAAAAACTGCATCCGTTAACAGTACATATGAAACATAAACAGAAAAAAAGGACTCAAGCATGAACATACTCATCACTCATCTGGGATTTATAGGGTGCTTTCTTGGTTTTCATCAGACTAAAGGTCTGTTCACACACATGCAGAGCCAAATAACACCAGAATCCTCTGTGCCATCTTCTGGATGTTTGTAAATTTGGCTGCACTTAATGAAGCCTAAAACGCATAGACTTTCAGGGAGTTGAACTTGTCACACTGGAGATCAATCAGTCCCAACTGCAACTCCTCCAACTGCAACTCCTGTGGAACTGTTTCCGGGTCTTGTGAGAAAGGGCATGACACCAGCTGTTAATTTTTCCAAAATCACAAAACCGACAGCAGAATTGCTCATGCAGGTCATCCAATGATTTCCTGTATTTTGACCGCATATATTATATTATATATATATATATATATATATATATATATATATATATATATATATATATATAATATATTATATATATATATATGTATAATATATATAATGTATGGAGCTTTTGAGACATTACAACCAGGCCAGGGGGGGTGATTTTTCCCGGGAAAAGACAGCGATGGACGTCAATGGTGAAACGCTAAAAATTAAACTGGGATAAAATCCACTTCCTAGCAGCATTTTGTGATTAAATACAAAAACTGGAGCTTAAATACAAACACTGGAGCTTTTCAGATATCAGAACTTGGCCCACAATTGAAATATTATTTAGGAATATGGCCATATTTTACTCACCAAAAATCCTTTTTACACAATATCCATCCTCCTTTCTTTCTTCCTTCTTTCCTATTGCCATCGAAGCTAATGATGAAAGTCGAGCCTGTCCTGTCATATTTCCGGTATAGTCCGTTTTGGAAATAGCATTAAATCAAAACAACAATATACTATTTGCTTGTGGAGCTAAGTTAGCACACTGAAAGTGCCGCGCACACCATATTCCCGGCTGTAACAGGCTTGCTAGCTTCGGAGTTGACCGCCCTTTCTTAATGATGTCCATTTTTTTTCTGGAAAAGTCCGTCTGGAAAATAGCTTTGTGAGAGAAATCTGCAACAGAATTCATTTGTTTTTGCCACTGTCGGCCATGTGGGTGGAGTTTGCGATCTGTGGCTGCTTTGGCCCGCCTACTAGCCAATCATAGTTTGTGAAAGCAATGACATGTCCCAGCCAGCAAAATGCCAACGCCTATGAAAAATCATTGTGGGGTTGCCAACTCGAAATCTGATTGGTTAAAAGCAACAGTCTAGTTTAATGCAGCAGAGCCCGCAAGAACTGATTGTGAAGGCTTTGAGGCAGATCTGATCTGGCAACAAATAATGGCTGAAATGTGATTGGTTAAATGCTTCAATATGAAAACACACATCTGGAAGCAGTGCAACCAGGGGGAAAAGCAATGAAAGGAAGCTAACAGACCATTTGGAATAATAAGTATTGATGGACAAAATATAATATGATTCAGATATTTCTTAGGCCAGCAGAGAAGGCCTTGAAGGCCCTGACGGCCCGACACTGATATATATAGCTAGATAGCTAGATAGCTATATATATAAATAAAATAAGTTGGACAACGTCGGCGGGCCGGATTAAAAGGCCTAACGGGCCGGATATGGCCGGCGGGCCGTAGTTTGCCCATGTCTGCGCTAGCTTGATACTAGAGTAGCGTACCTGTGTATACGTAGCCGCTACCGTACCTATGTTATGCTATCCGCTAGCGTACCTATGTTATGCTAGCTTCTAGCGTATGTTAGGCTTGGCACTGGCATGTTTTTTTAAAGACAGCACGAGCAAAACTACCGTAATTACTCGAATATAACGCGCACTCGAAAATAACACGCAGGTAATTTTGGGCCAAAAACATCTGGAAAAACGCAGTAATCGAATATAGTGCTCACCTAAAATTTCCCGCTGACGAAAATCAGAAATCTTACCTTTTTTTCTTCGTTTCACGATTGTTTTGTTCAAACAAATTTATTCATTAGAATCCTTCAAATGAAGAGTCCAAATCAGAATCTTTAAATAGTCTCTGCAGATATTCCTCTCTCTCTTTGTCTGTCCTCTCATCCGTCTCCTCATACATCTGTTCGTTGAGAATCCTATCAACGTCCACGCTTCCTTCATCCACTTCCTCTTCCTCCCACAACACATCATCCGATTGGCTTTACGAGATGACGTAAAATCCGTGCGTCAAAGTGAGTTTGACAATGCTTTTTTCGATCGAAAATTTGTAATTTATTTTAGTTATTGATTATAACACTGAACTGAGAGAGGGTGAACTGAGACGAGTACGAGGCTAGAGGGGGGCAGTGGTGGTCTCGGCTTTCCGATTTTCAATTGGCTTTAGGAGATGACGTAAAATCCGTGCGTCGGCTTTAGGAGATGACGTAAAATCCGTGCGTCGGCTTTACGAGATGACGTAAAATCCGTGCGTCGGCTTTACGAGATGACGTAAAATCCGTGCGTCAGTGAGTTTGACAATGCTTTTTTCGATCGAAAATTTGTAATTTATTTTAGTTATTGATTATAACACGCACCCCCAACTATTGGAATTAATTATATAACAAAAATCTGCGTGTTATATTCGAGTAATTACGGTAAGTTTGGTAATGCTTTATTGAGGTCAAAGGTAAACTCTGATGTAAAGAGTTTGGCATTTAACATGCTAGGCTCCACTGTCAGTCAGAGTTGTGTATTCCTGGAACTTGATTCCAGCTTTGGCGGAAGCTCGAACAGTGCTGGCCGGCCGACATTTGAGCCCAGTCCTCCACAATCCATTGTAACTCGCGACATGCATCACTCCCAAGCCTTTGATTCTCCTCGCTGTTATTTCAGCATCGACAATTCATTCCAAATGTTACTCGTGCGACGCTGGCTGCCCGAACTACAATGTTGGCCATCCGTTAGCAATCTGTCAGCAATCTAGTAGTAATCCAATAGCAAAGCTGTTCGATCCATGGCTTCAATCCATTTTCCAAGCGTTCCCACCCTCATTCTGTTGTCATTCACGTCAGGCATTTCCTCTGTATAGCTCTAATATGCTGTTTCTCTGAGTATTGAGAGTTTCTGAGGGTTAAAAGCGCTGCGAGCACACGGAAGCCATATACCTTGCCACCCGCCTGGGATGTTTTGAAATGTTTTACCTTACTGGCCTGAATGGTTCTAAAATACTATCGAAGGAATTGAGATATTTTGATATTGGAAGCAATATGGCTGCCACAACATCTTATACTTCTGGTAAGAAAATTGTAATTTCTTTAATTAGAAAGCATCAGGTTCTCATCAAGATAGACTTATTTCTTTTTTCAAATTGAATAATTTGATATTTTGCATTTACAAAGACAGACATATTAACTTCCTTATGATATTGACTCTAATAATGTGCTTTTGATTCATACAGTGTCTCAGAAATACCACTTGTGATGATTTTTCTTTAGATTTTCCCTTCAAAGTAACATTTGTATTCCCGATCAAACCTATAAATATGGAGGTGAAAATTGTGAATCAGGGGGTGGCTTATACGCGAGAAATTGTAAAATTCAACAATTTTAAGGGTGTGGCTTGTACAATCGATTCCGGATCGATTGCCACGCTTAAGTCCCACAAGACAAATCATTTGTCAGAACTTGTAACTCAAAAGATTCACAATGCACTCATGTTACCGGATTCATCCTTTTTACAGTGCAGTTGAATCAAAAGCAGAAGTAAGGTGCGTAAGCCGTAGCGACGGTGTGAATTTCGAGGCATTTAAATTGGAAATTTGGTACTTTTCTGAAATAGTTGCTTTGACATTTTTGGGGGATTTCCAGAGTTTAGGGAGGTTGTCCGGTGTCCCGGAGTTTCTGTTACTTTTCGGAGAAGTTGGCACCTGAGTTTAGTTTCGTTAGTGTAGCGACCAGCGTATTTATCCTTTCTTTCCAGCCTAACCACTGCCGATATAAGTATATAAGATTTTACATTCCCAGTACAGTGGTACCTCTACATACGAGCACCCCTACATACGAGCATTTCGAGATACGAGTAAAATTTCGAGCAAATAATTATCTCTAGATACGAGAAAAATTTCGAGATGCGAGAAAGCCAGGTGGCCAAGACATGAGAGGCTGTTTATCATTGGAGCGCACTGTCTTTTTTGCCGCATCTCTTTCGTGTATAACAGATATGTACGAGCACTGGTCGGAGCGTTGGATTTTTTTCAGTGTTTTTTCCATCACTGAGCGCGAATGCCGGAGCGATCGCTAATACGAGGAGTATAGTATATTACTTCTCGTTGGCTGCTCATAAGAATATCAGGGGCACTGGCTCTCTCCCCTGCAACTCCACGTGTAATATCTCTGGTCGCAACTACCTCTTTATAAGTTCTCTGCGGGCACTGAGCGGAGCGTTGCATTTTTTTCAGTTTTTTTCCCCCTTAGCCTGTTAGCTCCCATTAGGGGAGCGATCGCTAATTCAAGACTACTTCTCGTTGGCAAGTGGTCGTGCATTATCTTATTGTGAGGATATTTGTGTGCATCATTTTCGGAATATTTTGAAGGGAATACAACAGCAAACAGCCCATCGATACTAAGTCAGGTTGTAGGCGGGGCAAACAGCCAACCTGGCCAGGAGAAGGTATAAAAATGTAAAACAAAATTAGAATTAAGTTTAGTGTAAGGTTAGATTAAATTTATTTTTGAGTGTCTGCATCATAATCCAAGTTCATTTAAATTTGTTTGTTATATTACTATTCACCAGTGCAAAAAGTCTTCCACGCTTGCCCCCCTCTATGTCCCTCTCCCTACCCTCCGCGAAATCCGTCTAATTTTAGATCTATTAAACACATTTTAGTAATATTAAACCACTAGTTATGTGTTACTTTGTTAATAGCTAGCTGGCCATTAGTAGAAATAAAACATTTGTTTCCAATCCAATATCCTGTTTTTGGTGTTTTTTCAGAGGTTTGGAACAAATTAATTTGTTTTTAGTTCATTTCAATGGGAAACGTCCGTTCGAGTTACGAGAATATCGACATACGCGCTCAGCTCACCCAGCATCCACCTTCCTCTGCCCAGTTCGTTGCAGTGCGTAAGTTGCCTAAGTGCGTGACGTATCAGTGCGCAAAGAACCTTTTTCATTTTTATCATGAAATATCTCGTGCAGCCATTATTCAATATGGTTGGTGAAAAGCAAAAGGCTTCTAGTGAGGGAGGTGCAAGGAAGAGGCAAGCCATTTCATTTGAAACGAGTGGCAATAATAACAAAGCTTGATGCGCATGAGAGTGGTGAGCGTTGCACGGGCATACAACTTGAATCGTTCGACCGTCAGTACCATTTATAAACAGAAAGATCGAGCAGCAGGACCCAAATATTGAACGTTGCACAAAGTTTGCAAATCAATTGAATGATGCCATACAGTGCTACCGCATCATTTATGATGAAAAAAAGAAGAAAACTGTGCAATCGTCGTTAGATCGCTTCTTTCGGCCAGTTTCTAATACATAAATCTCTCTCTCTCTATACAGTACTGTACATATTATCTCCATTTTATTAAATGTTTTTAGTACAAACCAATGCGTGTTATTTAAGTATACTCATACTTAAACATAAATTATAATACAAAATATAGCACTGAATCAACTTACAAACAAATTCAACTTATGAACAATCGCTCGGAACCTAACTCGTTCGTAAGTAGGGGAGCGTCTGTACTCACAAATAAGGTCAAGCTGGGGCAAACACAACTTACTTAACTTTAGACAAGTGTCTTCTAAAGCAAGTAAGGACTCCACCGCCTTATCACCTGGATGCCAGACAGTCGAGCCCAGAACTAAAAAATAGAAGGGTTTAAGTAAGGTCAGGATGTGGACCGTGATTGGAGGAGGGATAAGTGGGAAGTCTTCACAGCTGTGTTGGCCTGGGCAGGGCGGCGCCACAGCTCCAGGCAACTGCAAATCAAAACCAAACACAAAAACAATAAAACCTACAACATAATGTATACCCAGGCTGACAGCCATAACACTGACGAAATGAATGTATGGCCCCCTCTTCTGTTTTGTTTCATTTCTGTGAACAAGAAATTCAGTCATTTGAATTGGAAAATGTTTAATCATTTATCTCCGTGTCTTTGCAGGGTTCCCTCAACAAAAAATGAGAGATGAGCAACTTCCAATCAAAAAGGAGGAAGATTATGTCACCTGGTCACCTGGTGAGTCTGTGAAGTGGGATGATCTGGGCGTGGCCAGCGAAGGGGCAGAGCCTGAAAACGCCTCAGTATGGCTCCAAATTAAAGAGGAGGAGGAGCCAGAGTTCTCTCAACAGTGCAAAAGAGAAGATCAACCTCCAATCAAAAACGAGGAATATGTCAAATGGTCAACTGATGAGCCTTTCAAGGGTGAAGATGTTCTGGGCGTGGCCAGCGGAGGGGCGGAGCCTGCAAACGCCTCAGCATGGCCCCAAATTAAAGCGGAGGAGCCAGAGTTCTCTCAACAGTGCAAAAGAGAAGAGCAACCTCCAATCAAAAACGAATGTGTCAAATGGTCAACTATTGATGTTGAAGATGTTAAGAAAAATCCCAGTGGCGACAAACTCTGCAAATGCTTTCAGTGTGGGAAAACCTTTGGGGAAAAGTCTTCTTTGAAAACACATATGAGGAGCCACACTGGGGAGAAACCCTTATCATGTACAGTTTGTGGTAAAACATTTACACACAAGGGAAAATTTAAAATGCACACAAGAACCCACACTGGTGAAAAACCATTTTCGTGTTCAGTTTGTGGTCAAACATTCACACAGAAGGGAAACTTAATTCGTCACGCAAGAACCCACACTGGTGAAAAAACATTTTCCTGCTCAGTTTGTGGTCAAACATTCACACAGAAGGGAAACTTAATTCGTCACGCAAGAACCCACACTGGTGAAAAAACATTTTCGTGTTCAGTTTGTGGTCAAACATTCACACGGAAGGATCACTTAATTAGTCATGCAAGAACACACACGGGTGACAAACCATTTTCCTGCTCAGTTTGTGGTCAAGCATTCACACACAAGGGAAACTTAAAAATCCACACAAGAACCCATACAGGCGAAAAACCATTTTCCTGCTCAGCTTGTGGACAAACATTCACACGGATGGGACACTTAAATCGTCACGCAAGAACCCACACTGGTGAAAAACCATTTTCGTGTTCAGTTTGCGGTAAAGCCTTTTCTCTAAAGCACCACTTAGAAGGCCACACAAGAACCCACACTAGTGAAAAACCATTTTCGTGTTCAGTTTGTGGTCAAACATTCACACAGAAGGCAAACTTAATTCGTCACGCAAGAACCCACACTGGTGAAAAAACATTTTCATGTTCAGTTTGTGGTCAAACATTCACACGGAAGGGAAACTTAAAAACCCACAAAAGAACCCACACAGGTGAAAAACCATTTTCCTGCTCAGTTTGTGGTCAAGCATTCACACACAAGGGAAACTTAAAAATCCACACAAGAACCAATACAGGCGAAAAACCATTTTCCTGCTCAGCTTGTGGACAAACATTCACACGGATGGGACACTTAAATCGTCACGCAAGAACCCACACTGGTGAAAAACCATTTTCGTGTTCAGTTTGCGGTAAAGCCTTTTCTCAAAAGCAAGACTTACAAAGACACAGAAGAACCCACACTGGCAAAAAAACATTTTCCTGCTCAGTTTGTGGTCAAACATTCACGCAGAAGGGAAACTTAAAAACCCACAAAAGAACCCACACAGGTGAAAAACCATTTTCCTGCTCAGTTTGTGGTCAAACATTTTCCCAAAGGAGAAGCTTAAAAGAACACGAATTAACCCACACTGGAGAACAATGTTTTCCTGCTCAGTCTGTGGCCACAGATTCGCTACAACAGCCCAATTAAAAAGCTACACAATTGAAAAACCTGAAAAGAAGACTTAACAACCCGCACAGTAGAAAAGCCCTTTTTTTGCTCAATTTGTGGCAGGAATATCTTAAAAACACAATTACTCACATTGGTCAGAAACCCTTTTCCTGCTCAGATTCTTGCCAGAGATTTAGTCGTAAGGATAGATTTGAAAGGCGCAAATGTGTTGTGATAATCAGTGAGCGGCCAATGACGGCTTTGCTTGCTTTTTCAATTTCTGTATGAAAGATCATTGTAATCAAAGTATAATTGTATTTTGCATTTTGAAAATCTTGTTTACACTTTTTAATGTGTAATATCGATCCACACTATTCAAATACAGTAATACCTTAAGATACGATCTTATTGCGGGATTGAGCTAGTATGTCAATTTACTCGTATCTCAAGTCAATTCTTCCCATAGAAATGAACAAAATACAAATTAATCCGTTTCCATCCTAAAAAAAACCACAAAAAATTGTTCTAATTTACTACCGACTCACAATTGGGAAACATCTGGTATGCTCATATCTCAAATTGTCTCGTCTGTTGGAACACTTGTGTGTCAAGGTATTACTGTATAAGAAAATTGAGTGTCTGAAGATTTTATTTACTTCAAAATTCTATCCGTAATAGTAGAGCCTAAATTAGGAAATTACAAAGTAAATAATCAATAATGTGATGTAAAAATATGGAAAATATGTCTTCACAGTTAAAGACATGCCTAAGAAATTTGAAAAATTGCAGTTTTTGTCTATTGAATTTGCTAGCAAATCCAATAAGAATATTGAGTGTTATTCAAACATGATACATTTTAATGAAAATATTTGATATATTGAATCTAGGATCTAAGAAACCGTAGAAATATGGTGTGAAAGACAATGAATTTGCTCAAAATAAGTACTACAACGTCCTTATACTTTTGTCATATTATAAGATGAATCACGTTTTTAAACCGATTCAACGTGTCATCTTTTTGGTAGTTCCAATAAAGCTCTTTTTGGTGAAAAATACTTTTTGGGTCTTTTTGTTGACAAAATCAGCCTTCCAAATTCAAAAGTGACAAAAAAGAGAAGCGTTATTTGCTAAAATTTAAAACTAAGAGGAAAATGAATACATTAATTTGAACAATTTGACAAATTAATATATAAAAGATTGTTTTCTTTCTACAGGTGTGAAAATACAGTAACTTTGTCTGAAATTAATGGTAAATTGTTTTTATCTTTGATGTTGAAGGGGATAATTGGTAGAAATGTAACTAAATTTTTATTTTTGCTTTACTTAGCTTATTTACATTAGAAAAGTCATTTTAGTACATCTGCTTGCAACGGAGTAAATGCTTTGCTCCTTAGTTAGACCAAACAACAGGATGGTCGAATCCTCTTGGACTGCTGGAATGTGGAGAAGAACCTTCGGCTCTACATAACCTTCATTTGTTTTGAGAGCTAAAACTTGTATTGTAACTAGGGTCCTTTATTGACTTCTCACTCCTATTTTCTCACCCCTCCCTTGAGAGCTGAGACGTCCTTTGAACCTAGACATAGACAAGTCGGTTCGATTCTCTCTTGCAAGAATTTCACAGAGGATTATCTTGTATCCTAGTAGTGGTATGATAGGTTCACCAATAGGCATTCCCAAATGCACGCAGAAATAAAGAGACAAGGGTGAAGAGGTCATCCTGCCTTTAACTTCCCCGGTAGCCACCAAGTGCTACTCACAAACTCTAACTCATTCCTTCATCAAAGTGCGCTGTCAACTTGATGGGCTGGCACCTTCTTATCAAGATGTGTCCTGTCATCAAATGCAGCCCAGACGGTCTAAATCTACACTTTCCAGATGGACTCTCATTCTTTTACAGTCCCGATTATCGTCCAGAGTTCCAGCTTCCACAACTCCAAGACTCTCCTCCAAGGCACAAACAAGCAACTTAAAGAGCTTCTCCTTAGTAGAGCTCTGTCCTGTAGCCAGATGTGTCCTTGAACACTTGCAACATTGTCATAATCTTCTATTTGCCGGTTCATAACAAATAGCTTACTGTATGAAGTAAGGGAAAATCCCATCCCTGTTCGGTTTCGGTAACACCGTTTTGAGAGAATAAAGGTGAATGAATGTAAGTTGTCTGTCTCGGCGCATTTGTGGACGACAGCCTTGCCTGTGGTTCACCTGTGCTCAGAATATTCTGTAATAAAAGCTTCGAAGTCACTGTTCATCGCCTCCATCCTGTATTTGGACACCCAAAATCTTCCACATCCGAAATTAATTGAACCTGAGAAGGAAGACAGAGTGCTCTTCCTTCAACAGTCGTTCACCATCACTGCAAAGATTGTGCTACAGTAGCCTAATAAGGTGTTAGTTGCCAAACATGAAGTAATAGGTGGGTGGTATTTTGCTCAGCAGAATTAAAAAGAACCAGTTTGTGGATCATTGAAAAAATAACTCTTCTCTGAAAATTCTGGATTGTTTTTTCATCGTGAGTATATTGTTAAACTACATTAATGGAAATATTGCTGTGCATTCAAACAATTCATAACCTCACTATAATAAAAAAAAACTCTTCAATTAAAGAAAAAAAATATTTGAATGCAAAATCATAGCTGAGATTAAAACAAATGCACTCAAGCACTATTTTTCACTGTTTAAAACTGATTTTTGATTGAGGTAAAGTTTTGTGTTTGGGCCATGTTTTGGTTGGGGCATTCGTGTCTTTATAATTTATCAAAAGTTTGCTTCAAAGAGAAATAACACATTTTTAAGTTAGACAGCACAGTATCCATGCATCCACTATTGGCCATGATGAAAGTTTCTTTCAATACAAATAGCATCCTATTGTGTCTTTATAACCTTATTCAGTGAGTTCAATATAAGTATTTGAACACCCAGCTATATTGCAAGTTCTCCCACTTAGAAATCATGGTGTTCTGACATTTTCATCGTAGGTGCAGGTCCACCTTAAAAAGAAAAATCCAGAAATCACACTTGAAAAATGTTTGAAATGTATCATTTTGATCTAGCGTGATCATCTGAATTGGTAGTTTATACATTTTCGCGAAAGCTATGTCAAACAGCAACCATCTGACATTCTGGTCAGCAAACTATAATGTCAGTGATGACTGTGGAATTGAAGAACTCCTTCAAATACAACCCACTTCTTTGTCAGAGCGGGAGTAGCACATGCTTAAACAAGCAAAAACCACAGCACCAGATTTGAATTTTTCCAGATATTTTCATCAAGATACATTTCCGGTAGGTGATTATGTTCAGAAAAAAAATATAAAGAGAACTTTTAACCCAGAGTCTGGAACCGTATTATCAATGAAAAAATCCACTACGAGCGCAGAAATCCAACAATAGAACACCACTCGGGTTTCGATCAGGGGGGCCGTTCTCCCCAATCACTCCCTCGAGGTCTCACATCAGCATTGAAGTCCCCCAGCAGAACAAGGGAGTCCCCATAATGAGAACTCTCCAGCACACCCTCCAAGGATTCCTAAAGGGGTAGGTACTCTGAACTGCTTTTTGGTGCATGCACACAAACAACAATCAGGTGCCGTCCCCCCACCCGAAGATGGAGGGATGCTGGAAGAGTGTCCAAGCCCCCTCAAGAGGGGTGGTACCGGAACCCAAGCTGTGTAGTGCTGAGCCAAACTATGTCGAGCCGGAATTTCTCAACATTACGCTCAGGCTCTTTCCCAACCAGAGAGGTGACATTCCACACCCCAAGAGATAGTTTCTGCAGCCGGGGATCGCCTTCTTTGGCCCCTCTCACAGGTGGTGAGCCCAGTTGAGGGGGAACCCACGTCGCCTCTCCGGGCTGTGCCCGGCCGGGCCCCATGGGTCTAGGCCTGGCTACCAGGCGCTTGCCATCGCTCCCCTCCTCCGGGCCTGGCTCCAGAGTGGGGCCCTGGTGACCCGCGTCCGGGTGAGGGAAGATGTCGTCCAATAATGTTGCTCATCATAAGAGGTCTTCTGAGCCATTCTTCGTCTGATCCCTCGCATCAGACCAGTTTGCCATGGATAACCCTACCCCGGGGTTCAAGGCTCCGGACAACATAGCTCCAAGGGTCACTGGGACTGACAAACCCCACCACCATGATAAGGTAATGATTCGTCGGTGGGGTATTATTAGCTTAAGTGCATGTTTAAATTCAACATGGTATCTTATTTTGTAAATCCCTGGGCCGAATGTCTCGTACCGCCTTTTTTATTGTAATGGAATTTTTTTAATGCGTAATGGATGACTCTGTGAATAGCAGGACTAACCAAGGCTATGCCAGTCCCCGGCCGAGACCAAGGTTCTTGCGCTGGTGGTCCTCAGGAGCTCTGTCAGCAGGTGGGAATACCCACGTGCTCTCAGTATATCTGCTTCAATGTGATTGATTAGTTTTGTGAGTTACCTTGTAAAGTGTGAAGTGATATGTCAGAAGAAGCAGAGTGGCGCAGCGGAAGCGTGCTGGGCCCATAACCCAGAGGTCAATGGATCGAAACCATTCTCTGCTACAAACATCAGTTCTTTTTGGTAGAAGCAAACTACCCCACTTCCAAGTGTTACCATTGCTGTGAAAATTTGTTCTTGAAAATTATTAATTCGGTAAAACTTCTCCTTTCTCATTTTCTTCTGAGGGATTCCTACTGATCAAAAATCAGCTCGGAAATCGGGCCTGATCGCATCATTTTCACAAGATCGGAATTTGATAAAAAACGCATTGTTTTTTTTGAAATGCCTTGATATTCTCATGAAGGCGTTAGTGATACCGCGAAACATGTCAGGTACGGCCTAAAATTCATTGTGAAAAGGGAACAGAAAATAGTCAAATAGGAAAATTCATTTTTATTTCATTACATTTAGTCCATTTTTCTTTTTGTCATCTATTTCAAATATTAACAACAACAAGTTTTTAATTGCATTCTAGTTTCATACACTTTGAGAGCATGTTCTGGTTCTGGTCTCGGTTTAAAATCATGATTCATCTTATAATATGACAAAAGTATAAGGACATTGTACGACTTATTTATTTATTTTGAGCAAATTCATTATCTTTCACACCATATTTCTTATAATGTTTCTTAGATCCTAGATTCAATATATCAATCATTTTCATTCAAATGTATCATGTTTGAATAACACTCAATATTCTTATTGGATTTGCTTGCAAATTCAATAGACAAAAACTGCAAATTTTCAAATTTCTTAGCCATGTCTTTAACTGTGACGATATTTTCCATATTATTTAGATAGTAAATTAAATAAAATCTTCAACGAAACTCAATTTTCTTATACAGTAATACCTTGACTTACAAGTGTTCCAACATACGAGACAAATTTGAGATTTGAGCATACCAGATGGTTCCCAATTGTGAGTCGGTAGTAAATTAGAACAAATGTTGGTGTTTTTTTTAGGATGGAAACAGATTAATTTGTATTTTGTTCATTTCTATGGGAAGAATTGACTTGAGATACGAGTAAATTGACATACTAGCTCAATCCCGCAATAAGATCGTATCTTAAGGTATTACTGTATTTGAATAGTGTGGATCGATATTACACATTAAAAAGTGTAAACAAGATTTTCAGAATGCAAAATACAATTATACTGCGATTACAATGATCTTTCATACAGAAATTGATAACGCAAGCAAAGCCGTCATTGCCCAATGCTTATCACAACACATTTGTGTCTTTTAAGTCTATCCTTACGACTAAATCTCTGGCAAGAAGCTGAGCAGAAAAAGGGTTTCTGACGGATGTGGGTAATTGTGTTTTTAAGATATTCCTACCACAAATTGAGCAAAAAAGGGCCTTTCTCCTGTGCGGGTTGTTAAGTCTTTTTTTCAGGTTTTTCAATTGTGTAGCTTTTTAATTGGGCGGTTGTAGCGAATCTGTGGCCACAGACTGAGCAGGAAGACATTGTTCTCCAGTGTGGGTTAATAAGTGTTCTTTTAAGCTTTCCTTTGGGAAAATTTTCGACCACAAACAGGAAAATGTTTTTTTGCCAGTGTGTGTCTTTGTAAATCTTTCTTTTGAGAAAAGGCTTTACCGCAAACTGAACATGAAAATTGATTTTCACCTGTGTGTGTTCTTGCATGACTATTTAAGTTTCTCTTCTGTGTGAATCTTTGACCACAAACTGAGCACGAAAATGGTTTTTCACCAGTCTGTGTTCTTGCATGACGATTTAAGTGTGTCTTCTGTGTGAATGTTTGACCACAAACTGAACACGCAAATGGTTTTTCACCCGTGTGTTCTTGCATGATTAATTAAGTTTCCCTTCCGTGTGAATTTTTGACCACAAACTGAGCAGGAAAATGTTTTTTCGCCAGTGTGGGTTCTTGTGTGGTCTTCTAAGTTGTGCTTTAGGGGAAAGGCTTTACCGCAAACTGAGCACACAAATGGTTTTTCACCTGTGTGGGTTCTTGTGTGCATTTTAAATGTTCCCTTGTGTGTAAATGTTTTACCACAAACTGAACATGAAAATGTTTTTTCATCAGTGTGGCTTCTTGCATGACTAATTAAGTGTCCCTTCTGTGTGAATGTTTGACCACAAACTGAGCATGAAAATGGTTTGTCACCCGTGTGGGTTCTTGTGTGTCTTTTAAAATTTCCCTTCCGTGTGAATCTTTGACCACAAACTGAACACGAAAATTGTTTTTCACCAGTGTGGGTTTTTGTGTGATTAATTAAGCTTCCCTTCTGTGTGAATGTTTGACCACAAACTGAACACGAAAATGGCTTTTCACCTGTGTGTGTTCTTGCATGACTAATTAAGATTCCCTTCCGTGTGAATCTTTGACCACAAACTGAACACGGAAATTGTTTTTCACCAGTGTGGGTTCTTGAGTGACTAATTAAGCTTCCCTTCTGTGTGAATGTTTGACCACAAACTGAACACGAAAATGGCTTTTCACCTGTGTGTGTTATTGCATGACTAATTAAGATTCCCTTCCGTGTGAAACTTTGACCACAAACTGAACACGAAAATGGTTTTTCACCAGTGTGGGTTCTTGTGTGTCTTTTAAATGTTCCCTTGTGTGTAAATGTTTTACCACAAACTGAACATAAGGGTTTCTCCCCAGTGTGGCTCCTCATATGTGTTTTCAAAGAAGATTTTTTCCCAAAAGTTTTCCCACACTGAAAGCATTTGCAGAATTTGTCACCACTGGGATTTTTCTTAACATCTTCAACATCATCATCGTCAAAAAGCAAGTCGTTGTCATCTGATAATGGAGCAATTAAATTTTCTGCTCGCCATCCTTCTGTTGAGCTGCCACTTAGAAGCTCCGCCCCTCTGTTGGCCACGCCCAGATCATCTTCACTCTTGAAAGGCTCACCAGTTGACCATTTGACACATTCCTCGTTTTTGGTTGGAGGTTGCTCTTCTCTTTTGCACTGTTGAGGGAACTCTGGCTCCTCCTCTTTAATTTGGGGCCATCCTGAGGCGTTTACAGGCTCCGCACCTTCGCCGGCCATGCCCAGAACATCTTCCCTCTTCACGAACTCACCAAGTGACCAGGTGAAATGATCTTCCTCCCTTTTGATTGGAAGTTGCTCGTCTCCCATTTGTTGTTGAGGGAACTCTGGCTCTTCCTCTTTGATTTGGGGGAGCTCTTTAAGGCCAACAAAGTCTTGCCCATCAGGACCAAGATATTCTCTGAAACCTGCAAAATACAAAGATAATACGTGTCGCTACATGCAGTCAAAAATGGGGAAACTTTTTTTTCTTACTTTTACACGTTTATTATCACATTATGGTAGATTATTTTTGCAAAGATATATGCCAGAAAAGTCACCTTTCAGGTTGAATCCAATCATCCACTACAGAATTTAAAGCCAAAATAGTGGTGAATTCAGATTTTAAATATTTTATCTTTTTTTTAATTTTATGGTCATGTTCTTGAAACGTTGCAAAAATCTAAAACTTGTTATTTTGGGTTAAAATGGGTTAAGTACATCCAACTTTTTCTTTTATTTTTTAATGGACATGCGTGAGGTTAATTTACATTGTTTCTTTTTGTGAGGCTGAAAATAATCTGCTTGCAAATGTTGATGTCTTCAGTTGATTATTTTATTTATTTCATATTACAGCAACTTTTGGTTGGAAGGTAAATTTTGAGAAATAAAGACGCCTGCGGGTTTTATTATTTACTTTTCGTAGTGTAAGAAACGAGTTGTTTCATCTTTATTACAGAACTTTTAAAATCATCAAACTGCTGTCAAAGAATGAGTTGGTAAAGAACACTATAGCTCTATAATTAATACTTTATATATTTGAAGGAATAGTCTTTAAGAAACGTTTAATTGGGAGAGCGATTAAACACAAAAAGTGGCTAAAATAGAATACGATTAAAAAAGAAAAGCACCTTTTGCAAACCTTCGAGACTTGATGGCGTCATGTTCTCCGTGGGGGTGTGTTTTGGGGGTCCCCTGCTCGAATTGTGTATTTTGCGTACATTTTGCAACATAGTAGGAACTGATGAAAAAATGGGATTTGTCACATATTCCCATCAAAAACCAGGAAAAGTTAACTCACCTGACATTTTCGGGCTTGATATTTGCTTGCCAGACGAAGCGTTAATTTCAAGAATCTTGTTTCCTCTCTTTGCTAGCAGCTAAACTCGGCTAGGCTAAGAACGCCAAAAATGTCAACGTTCATCCAAAAGATTCGAGATTAAATGATTTTTTGTGTGGTCTCGTATGGATTTCGCACACTTTTTATTGGATTAGTCATACGGCTAAGAAGTGATTAAAAAAAGAAGCAAATCGCTTTCCAAAAGTATAGCAAGCGCCGTCGTTCGACAGCAAATGGACGAGCCCGCGAGTGGCGATGACGTCATAAACAAGCGGCGAAGATTTTGCCTTCAGACGGGAAAAACATAAAAAAGAGAAAGGAAAAAAAGAATAGAAATACAAAACATTGTGGAAATTTTGTGTGAATTATAAACCTTTTCTCCAATGGAAAAATTATAACCAACTGATCTTTTTCAGTCATTTCGTTTTAAAAACTCATACAATCAATACAACCAAGATAATAACGAAATCATTTAATTTAGAGAAAAGCCATTCGGGTATGAACTCTGTTAAAATATATAGAGACACCAGTAAATGTGTTTGCCAGGTTTAACGGTATTAAAATTTAAATATACAAAAAGCCAATTGATGATACGAGTATCGGGATTAATGAATATGCCACTTAGTTATACGTACTATTATCCTATTAATATTAACACATGTTTTCATATTTATAAGAAAAATACGTGAAGCCAAACAATATACAGACACTCCTCAACACTCCTCAACTTACGAACGCAATTGGTTCCGAGCGATTGTTCATAAGTTGAATTTGTTTGTAAGTTGATTTAGAGCTATATTTTGTATTATAATTTATGTTTAAGGCCTATATAAGTATATTGAAGGTTTATATAAGTGCATTTGTATGTTTAAGGCTTGTATAAGTAACACGCATTGGTTTGTACTGAAAAAAAAAACATTTAATAAAATGGAGAGAATATGTACAGTACTGTAGAGAGAGAGATAGATTTATGTATTAGAAACTGGCCAAAAGAAGCGACCTAATGACGATTGCACAGTTTTCTTCTTTTTTTCATCATAAATGATGCAGTAGCACTGTATGGCATCATTCAATTGATTTGCAAACTTTGTGCAACGTTCAATATTTGGGTCCTGCTGCTCGATCTTTCTGTTTATAAATGGTACTGAATGTGCAACGCTCACCACTTTCTGACGCGCATCAAGCTTCGTTATTATTGCCACTCGTTTCAAATGAAATGGCTTGCCTCTTCCTTGCAACTCCCTCAATAGAAGCCTTTAGCTTTTTACCAACCATATTCAATATTGGATGCATGAGATATTTAATGATACAAATGAAAAAGGTTCTTTGCACACTGGAGATACATTCACGCACTTTCGCATTGCAACGAAGAAGAAGGTAGATGCTGGGTGAGCTGAGCTCTCACAGCGCCAGGCGTCGGTATTAGCGGCGGAAAGAAGTACTACTCCGAAAAAGACGCGAAATACAAAATTGGACTTGCGAACATTTTTGGACTTAAACGCAATTTGCAGACATGTTCGTATGTACCGTTGTTCATAAGTTGAATGTTCGTAAGTAGGGGAGCGTCTGTATATTAACAGGGGTTTGATACTCGTGGCCTGCAACATATATCATAGATCAATTTGTATACAGACACTCCTCAACTTACGAACGCAATTGGTTCCGAGCGATTGTTCATAAGTTGAATTTGTTTGTAAGTTGATTTAGTGCTATATTTTGTATTATAATTTATGTTTAAGGCCTATATAAGTATATTGAAGGTTTATATAAGTGCATTTGTATGTTTAAGGCTTGTATAAGTAACACGCATTGGTTTGTACTGAAAAAAAAAACATTTAATAAAATGGAGAGAATATGTACAGTACTGTAGAGAGAGAGATAGATTTATGTATTAGAAACTGGCCAAAAGAAGCGACCTACTGACGATTGCACAGTTTTCTTCTTTTTTTCATCATAAATGATGCAGTAGCACTGTATGGCATCATTCAATTGATTTGCAAACTTTGTGCAACGTTCAATATTTCGGTCCTGCTGCTCGATCTTTCTGTTTATAAATGGTACTGAATGTGCAACGCTCACCACTTTCTGACGCGCATCAAGCTTCGTTATTATTGCCACTCGTTTCAAATGAAATGGCTTGGCTCTTCCTTGCAACTCCCTCAATAGAAGCCTTTAGCTTTTTACCAACCATATTCAATATTGGATGCATGAGATATTTAATGATACAAATGAAAAAGGTTCTTTGCACACTGGAGATACATTCACGCACTTCCGCATTGCAACGAAGAAGGTAGATGCTGGGTGAGCTGAGCTCTCACAGCGCCAGGCGTCGGTATTAGCGGCGGACAGAAGTACTACTCCGAAAAAGACGCGAAATACAAAATTGGACTTGCGAACATTTTTGGACTTAAACGCAATTTGCAGACATGTTCGTATGTACCGTTGTTCGTAAGTTGAATGTTCGTAAGTAGGGGAGCGTCTGTATATGTATGTATGTACGTATATATACGTATATATATATATATATATATATGTATATATGTATGTATGTACGTATATATATATATATATATGTATATATGTATGTATGTACGTATATATATATATATATATATATATATATATATATATATATGTATATATGTATGTATGTACGTATATATATATATATATATATATATATATATATATATGTATATATGTATGTATATATATATATATATATATATATATATATATATATATATATATTGCACTTACTAAAAGCTTTACTGGGTATTTATTAAGGAAATCTGCCGTGTTCGTCCAATGCAGCTTCTCTACTGTTCTGTATTGCCTGCAAGAGAAAATATTTTACCCCAATTAGCATGCAACATTTTTTATATACTCAGTATAAACTTTTCGCGAGCACAGGCGCGCGCGGCCGTCTCGATAGTTGTCGTCACTCGTATAGATATCAACAAATTTGTTCACCCAATTGGCATGCAACTGACAGATTTTAACATTGGGGGGGTTGAGGGGGGTAAACGGTCGATTGGTCTCCGATCTCTTTGTCGCCGGTCTTTTGGTTTGGTTCCAGTATTTTCTCGCGCGCGCGGCCGTTTCGATAGTCGTCGTCGCTCGTTTGGATATGAACAAATATAATACCAATTGGCATGCAATTGATAGATTTTAACATTGGGTGACAAAATGTCCAGGTCATTTTCATTAAAGAGTGCTACTTACGGTCAATTTGCGGTCGTTTTCGTCCGTCTCTGATTGCTTGCACGCCGAATGGAGAGTAGTCGCGTACTTGGCCGCCCGGAGAAGAATGGAGATCCCTCGTGGTAACCCGGATGTAGATCTTGCGTGGCACCCGGATGTCGGAACATTTAATCCAAATCCCCACTTTTATTTGGTTAATAAAATAATAATGTGTTAATGGGTGCCTATGACAGTCAATGGCAGCAGCTGATGTGTTAAATGAGTGCTCTTATTTCTCCCAGAGATTGATAGAATTTTTAAGTTTTTGAATTTGCTTTGTCTTCTTTTTAATAAATTAATTTTACTTATTGCCTTTTATTTTAATGTCAAAGTTCCGGGCTAAAAGTATACTAATACTTTTATTTGTTTGATAAAAATGACCATCTAATCTAAAGTATTTCAACATTGCAAGTTCTCCCAGAGAGAATGAAGGTTCATTGGACGCCTATGACAGTCAATGGCAGCAGCCGATGTGTTAAATGAGTGCTCTTTTTTATGTGTTAAATGAGTGCTCATATTGATATTTTGATATTAGATATGTAGATTGTTTCAACAGTATTTAGATCGTTTCAACAGTATTTACAGTATTTAGAGTCTAATTACTGTTGAAACGATCTAAATACTGTCTAACTAAAAGTATACTAATACTTTTATTTGTTTGATAAGCGACCAAAAGACCGGCGACAAAAAAGACCGGTGACCCAAAAGACGACGACCAAACTTCCGGGCGACCTAAAGACCGCGCCCAAAAGACCGGTGACCAAAAGACCGGCGACCAATCGACCGCACTGGGTACATGGTCGATTGGTCGCCGGTCTTTTGCTAGACATGATCTATGCTACTGAGATGACAATGAGGAACCCAGTAACATGGACTGAAGAAGGAAACCGAACATTCATGGAAGTCAAGCAACAAATCTTGGAATCAGGAGTCCTGGCGCTTCCTGACTATAAAAAACAATTCACCCAAACAGTGACTTGCAAAGGGACGTTCATGACATCAGTATTACTACAACCACATGGAACAAAGATGAAACCAGTAGCGTACTACTCAAAACAACTGGACCCAGTTGCATCTGCTCTACCCCCGTGTACTAGCAGTGTGCGCAGCAGCATTAGCCGTCCAGATGACAGCTGAACTTGTACTGTTCCATCCACTCACACTCCAAGTCCCTCATGAAGTGGATCTACTGATAACACGAACAAAAATGTCATTCCTGTCACCAGCAAGACACCTGGCCATTAGAGCCACATTGTTATCGCAACCCCATCTCACCATTAAGCGATGCAATATCATGAACCCAGCAACGTTAATACCAACTGAAGAAGACAGAGATCCACACCAATGTGATGAAAGAACCAACGAAGGCTGCAAACCAAGACCAGATCTAAAAGACACTCCTATTCCACACAGCACTTATGTATACGTAGATGGATCAGCATCCAAACCAGAACAAAGGAAAAATCAAGTAGGATTTGCAGTCGTTACAGACAACAAAGTCCTATGTGCAGAATAACTGCCATCTAATCTCTCATCTCAAACTGCAGAAATTATAGCATTAACAAAGGTGTGCACATTGTTTAAAGGTCTAAAGGTCACCATTTATACAGACAGACAATATGCACACTCCACTCTACATGTATTTGCTGCACAATGGAATAGAAGAGGGATGAAAACATCCACAGGCAAATCAGTAGAACATGCCGAACTGCTGAAAAAAATTACTTAACGCAGTACTGCTTCCCAGCCACATAGCTGTATGCAAATGTAAGGCACATACTAAAAGCAGCGACAGAATCAGTAGAGGAAATGCTAGAGCAGATACAGCAGCACAAACACTTACTTCACAGTATACACAACAACAACAAAAATGAATCAATCCCAAAAACAGTATTACTTGATATGCGAAACATTGCACCACAGAAAAAAAAAGATGCATGGATACATGAAGGCGCAGAACAGTCTGCAGACGGCCTATACACAGCAAAAGGCCTACCGTGCTTACCAAAGAATTTATTCCGAATGGTAGCAAAATTGAGCCATGGAAAGTCTCATGTCGCAACAGGGGGGATGATGGACATGGCACAGCGTGTGTTCCATGTGCCAACAGGTCTAAATACCTACTTTAAAAATTTTGGTAGGAACTGTTTAACTTGTTGCAGACATTATGTGCAAGGTAACCTCAGGCCCAAACGAGGCCAATGCCCAAAAGGTACTGTTGGATTTATTATGGGATGTTTCTATATGTTTTGTAAGCATTTTTAATAAGTAATAAGGCTATGATGATGTTATAGATGTATGCATTTTAATTAATTTTGTATGAGTGTCTTTAATTTGAGACTGTGACAAACTCGAGGTCACCCCGCTGGCTCCAGCTTGTTGACATAACACCTCACCCTCCAAGGAGTGTTACTGGGAGATAGCCCTCGCAACCCAGACACCCAGATGCAAGTTCGCAATGATCTACGAAGGACTCATAAATTGTTTTGTCTGGGGCGCCGGCAGTTTACCTTATAAAGAAATTATTATGCTTATACTGCAAATTCTTACACAGGTGTTTTGGTTTCAATCTAATAATGGCAATTGTTTTGAATCAGATTACATTGAAATGTTTTCAGTTATGTGCGACTAAATACAGAGAAGAGGAGACTGTACGTCAGAAATGCTAAGGAACAAAGGCGCATTATGAGTGTGGCTCTTTGCAAGTTGTAACCAGATATGTGAAAGATGTCTTCCAATTTTAATTAAATATTACTAATAATGATTTAAGGGTATTAATCATTATTCCAACAGGTACCTACCCATTTGAAATTAAACACATGGATTTCATTGAATTATCCAGAAGCAACCAGTATAAATACTGTTTTGTCTTGATTGATTCAGTCTCAAAATGGACTGAAATAGTTCCTGCAAAATCACCAAACGCATTAACGGTGGCTAAAGCCATCTGTAAACACATAATCCCAGAGCATGGGATCCCCAGAATCATCTGGAGTGAGAATGGAGCTTATTTTGTAAACAGCATAGTACAACACATGGCAAGACATCTAGGAATAAGTCTGAAAAACCACTGCTCGTACCATCCGCAAAGTGCAGGACTGGTAGAGAGAACGAATGGTATGATGAAACTAAGGCTCAAGAAAACCATGGAAGAGACAAAGAAGCCATGGCCAGAATGCCTATTACTGGTCAAAACATATATGAGGATAGTACCAACTAGCTCGGGGTTAACACCTTTTAGTTCATGGAAGGCCATTCCAACTTCCCCTATGGGAAGGTGAACCATGGCAAGAGACTAAGGGCGAGGCAGATCCACTCACAGATTATACATAAGAATATTGAGTATTATCTGTTTGGATTGGATTGGATAACTTTATTCATCCCATATTCGGGAAATTTCATTGTGACAGTAGCAGGAAGGGGGAATACAGATACAGAAAAAAACACAGTTACAAGTTAGACAGTACAGTCGCAAAGGCCGCAGAACAACAAAGCAAAAGCACAAAGTACAAAGCAAATCAAAGTAAATGGGATCATTAAGAATCACCAAATCAAATCGCTAAGACAGAAAAGCAGCAAAAACACAAAACGAACAAGAGTGGGCGGAGCTACCGCCACCAGCTGCCACTTGAACGGCACCATCTTGGTTGCGGCAGTTTGTTCAACATTAAAATAAAATTTTTAAAAAAAATCACATTTGACTTCATATACCAACTGCCAGGTCTATTTACCGTATTTTCACGACTATCAGGCGCACCTAAAAGTCTTCAATATTCTCCAAAATAGACAGAGCGCCTTGTGTATGCACCGAGTTCCAAAGCCTGACTGAGATTACTTCTGGCCGACACGCTGGTTGTATAGAGAAAAGGCAGACATGGGTGACGACAGGCATGCGGAAGTCTGCCAATGAGTGAAGGGTGTGCGTGTAAGAATACGCTAAAGGCACGCCCCTAGCAGGTACCAGTATATAGTGTGGGTATGTGCATCATTGCAAAACAACTTCGGTTTGGTTTCTAAGGACCCCCGAAAATGACAAAGAGACACGCTTACGAAGCTCAGTTCAAATTTCAAGCCATCAAATATGCAGAGGAACATGGGAATCAAGCAGCCGCGAGGGAATTTAAGATCAACAAATTCATGGTTCGCAAATGGAGGAAGCGGGAGAACGAGTTTCGGCAAGTCAAGAAGACGAAGCTGAGTTTCCGTGGAAACAAGCCAAGGTGGCCCGACTTGGAAGACCAACTGGAGCGGTGGATTCTTGATCAAAGTGCAGTTGGGAGAAACATCTCCACAGTCACCATTCGACTGAGGGCAAAAGCACTAGCGTAAGAATTGAAAATTGAACATTTTCAAAGAGGTCCGTCTTGGTGCTTTCGCTTTATGAAACGACACCATCTATCCGTTAGAGCGAGGACAACCGTGGTGCAGCAACTTCCAGCGGACTACATTGAAAAGCTAGCCATTTTCCGCACCTACTGCAGTAAGATTACCGACAAACGTATACAGCCTAACCACAACCTAACAAACTCTCCCACCTCGGACTATCCTCCTCCATCTGCTGTTGGATAAAGAACTTCCTAACCAACCGACCACAAACTGTTAGACTTGGTTCCCACCTTTCTTCCTCCATTACACTGAGCACTGGCTCCCCTCAAGGCTGTGTACTGAGTCCTCTTCTGTACTCCCTGTACACTTATGACTGTACACCAACCCACCAGTCCAACTACATCATCAAATTTGCTGATGACACCACTGTGGTCGGACTCATCTCAGAAGGGGATGAGGCGGCCTATAGAGACGAGGTCAACAAACTGTCTTCGTGGTGCTTGATGAACAACCTCACACTGAACAACACAAAAACTAAAGAAATAATCCTGGACTTCCGCAAACAGAGCACAGATCTGGCCCCACTCCTCATAAATGGAGTTCGTGTAGACAGGGCCCAGTCCTTTAAATTCCTGGGGGTCCACGTCACGGACAAGCTCTCCTGGTCCACAAACACCACGGCAGTAGTGAAGAAGGCCCAGAAAAGACTCCATTTCCTGAGGGTACTCAGGAGGAATAACTTGGACACTAAGCTTCTGGTAACCTTCTATAAAGTCACTGTGGAGAGCATCCTGGCATACGGCATCACAGTGTGGTACGCTGGAAGCACGGCAGAAGACAAAAAGGCCATGCAGAGAGTGATCAACACTGCCCAGAGGATCGTCGGCTGCTCTCTGCCCTCACTGGAAGATATTGCCAGCCCTCGTTACATCAGCAGAGCTCGGAACATTGTTGGGGACCCGGACCACCCTGGTCACGACCTGTTCCAGCTGCTTCCCTCTGGCAGGCGCTACCGGTCTCACAAGGCACGGACAAAGAGGCTTAAGGACAGCTTCTTCCCCACAGCCATCAAGACTCTAAACTGCAGCAGCACGGCACGACACACAATCCCCTCGGTGTAACAACTTCGGGGTGAGGATAGATGAAGGACGTTGGGCGGCGATCTGCCTCCTGCTGGCTGACTAGGTAAGTAAGGAAGACAGTGGGAGGTAAGTGATCCATTTTATTCTTTGTTGGCATCGGTGAGGCAATCCTTCGCAGTCGCCGGGAGCTGGTTGCGCTCGGGAGGTGATGCGATGTATCCATCACGGCAAAATTGCCAGCAAGTCTGAACTCTTGCCTGAGAAAAGTGCACTTCGTGGAGAAGCACCTTCAATTTCGTCATACGCAGCTGGGTATGATGACAATTAGGTTTTTGTCTAGTCAATGATGACGACAAGCCTAAGTCTGATTTTATTTTATTTTTTTTACATAACCAACATGGACAAGGTCCGGCTGACTTTTGACATCCCGGTGAACCACACTGTGGAGAAGAAGGGGACCAGCACGGTAGCGATACGCACAATGGGGCACGAGAAGTCGGCTTTTAGAGTCGTTCTTGGTTGTCATGCTAATGGTCAGAAACTACCACCTATCGTGATTTTGAAGCGAAAGATGCTGCCGAAAGAAAAGTTTCCAGCCGGCGTCATCGTGAAAGCAAACCAAAAGGGCTGGATAGAAAATGAGAGATTGGCTAAGTGAGGTGTATGTTAAGAGACCGGATGGCTTTTTCCAAGCCTCGCCGTCACTCTTGATTTGCGACTCCATGCGTGCCCATCTCACAGCAGAGGTGAAAAACCAAGTCAAGCAAATGAACTCCGTGCTTGCCGTCATTCCCGGAGGTTTAACTAAAGAACTCCAACTGCTGGACATCGGCATCAACCGGGCGTTCAAAGTAAAGTTGCGAGCGGCATGGGAACATTGGATGATAGATGGCGAACACAGCTTTATGAAGAGTGGGAGGCCGCGCCGGGCTAGTTACGCCACTATTTGCAAATGGATTGTGGCAGCTTGGACAAACGTGTCTGCTTGCACTGTTGTTCGAGCTATTGCCAAAGCCAGCATCATTTCTGTGGAGGCACATGACAATATGAGTGACTCTGACAACGACGAGAGGGAACCCAGCGTTTTTGATGAATCGTTTGCACAATTGTTCAATTTGGACACAGGAAATGAGGACTGATGGATTTGTGGGTGCTGATTGATCAAAAAACGTGAGTACAATGTAAAATGGCTAAATAAAGTACAACCAAACTCAATTTTGCTTCAGTTGATTTTTTAAAAACGTTTTTACCGTGTGTTCGTATGTTTAAGCTGGCGTATGTTTTGCCATGCCGAGCTGGGTCCAATAATAAATACAGTGCGCCTTGTGTATGTGTCAAATACAGAAATAGCACCCGTTACTGAGACTGCGCCTAATAATACGGCCTTATAGTTGTGAAAATACTGTACATACAAATCAAATCAGTTTGTATAAATATAAAATTGGAATAGAACTAGTCCAAAATGAAAAAAGTAAAGAATTTAGTTTACAAACCTAATAGAAAATTTGGAAGATTAAATGAAATAAAACAACATTTTACTTGATTTTCTCTCTTTTTCAAACTGAGACAAATTCACATCAGACTATATTTATCAACATGATTCAAAAATGACACGAAGGATTCTCGTCATTTTTGCCAATTAATAGATAATACACACAGACATTTGTGTCTTTTAAGTCTTATGAATAAATCCTTGGCAACAAACTTAGTATTATGTATTATTAAGTATTTTTAACCAATGGGGGTTATTATGGGTATTTTTTAGGTATTCTTGTGATGTAATGTTGAACCACAAATTGAGCAAAGAAAGAGCTTTTCGCCAATGCGGGTTGTTAAGTCTTCTTTTCAGGTTCCCCTCTGTGAAAATGTTCGAAGATTAAATGGGCAGGAAATAAATTCTCAGCAGTGTGGGTTCTCGTGTGGCTTTTTAAATGGTGCTTTAGCGAGAAAGCTTTATCACAAATCAAGCACAAAAATGGTTTTTCACCAGTGTGAGTTCTTATGTGGGTTTTTATATTTTCCTGACGAGAAAAGCCTTGACCACAAACTGAGCACAAAAATGGTTTTTCACCAGTGTGGGTTATTGTGTGGACTTTTAAGTTTCCCTTCCGTGTAAATGCTTGACCACAAACCGAGCACGAAAACGGTTTTTTACCAGTGTGGGTTCTTGTGTGGGTTGTTAAGCTATCCTTGTGTGTGAATGTTTGACCACAAATTGAGCAGGAAAAAGGTTTTTCACCGGTATGTGTTCTTGTGTGCGTTTTTAAGCTTTCCTTGTGTGTGAATGTTTGTGTTGGAATAATGATTCAAACCTTTTAAATCATTATTAGTAATATTTAATTAAAAAAGGAAAAACATCTTTCAACAAACTCTGCTTACAACTTGCAAGGAAAATGCCATGTGACGCCGTCTTAGTCCCCAGTGCATTCTGACGAGCGGAATACTCTTCGTTCCATTTAGCGGCACATAACCAAAACATTCAAAGGTAATCTGATTTAAACAATTGCATACGCAAAAACAACTGTCTCTGCTGTTTTGAACAATTGTATAAGCTCAACCGAATAACATCATGAAGGTTATAAAAACACTGTCTGTTTTTATCGGAACACCTGCGTAAGAATTTGCACAATAAGCAAAACAACGGCATTATTATTTGCACCAGTAAGCATAATAATTTCTTTATAAGGTAAACAAAGCAGTATTTTCAAATCTGCTGGAGTCTTCGTCATAACATTTGGTAGAAGTGTCCGTAACGCCTTCGCCCTTGAAGAGTCGACTGTGCAGGAAAAAGTCCATCTTCCCATGACTTGATTTATAGCATTACTACTTATTGAAAAATGTTTACAACACATATAGAATATTCCATAATAATTCTATAATTCCCTCCTTTTACTATATGTTTGTTATTCATTTTATGACAAATTCAAAATGAGAGGGATATCACCGTTGGCTGTTGTAATTTTACCCGCTTAGGCTCTACTCGTTCGGCAGGTCTGAAAAGCAGAAAATAAGATCATTTTCACCCAATCCATCCTCGGGATTACCATGCTCCTGGAATTCACTGTTAGTGTCAGCACGTTTCATCAGTAGGAGATATAATTCATGCAATTTGGAATTTGTAGGGGCAATCGCAGTGGTTATAAGTCGGCTCATCAAAGATCTTAAGCAGGGAATAATACAACACCCACATAATGTCAAAATCGTAGCAAAAAGGGCTACCACAAATTAGGCCAAATCATTATTAGTGAGGCCACAAATCTGTCAGCGGACATTATTCTACTCCAGGATGCTTTTTCATCTTGCGGTTTAGGGTCTGCAGGCCATCGTTGGCCCTGGTGTGGGACCCAGTGGGGGGCGTGTTGTTGAGTGCAACATTTTCAAACATTGCATACGCCCCCTGCTCCTTCAAGAAGCATTTCAACCGCTGCACGATCCTGGAACGCCGTCAGACTAGTGGCTGCCAGTTGTTCCTTTATCGCCACAAATCCCTGTTCAGTATAATTTCCAAGTTTTTGGACATTGTAATGCAGGTAATTTATCCAATCAACATTTTTGTTTGGAGTAATTAAAAGAAAAATATACTCCCAACCTGCTGCAATCTGATTAGCCAACTTATACTCATCTGGTACGCCCCGTGGATGCCAATCGCATCAATGTATGTCGGATCACCCTCTCTCCATGCGACGCCGTCGCGAGGGGCCCGCCATCATACCGGATTTCTGTGCGGCCAATTGTATCTCCTCTACTGTAGATGGAAAAACAGACACTGGTAATAGCAGTGAGACCAAGGCACAAAGTCCTGCTGTCATTTTGGCAGGAGTCGTATAATTTGTTTTGACCCCACCACCACCATAGGTCAGAACGTGGAATCAGGGGTGCCTTCTGTTTTAGGACGTGGGCACACCACGTCACATTTATCGCTCCCAGTGCCGGACCGTGCCCTGTGAGGACTAAGCAGGTAAAATGATTAAACGCGACATGTGTTGAAAAGTTAGGCTTGTCCTTTGCTGCCGTTGTAACTGGGTAGACATTATTCCATTTCATACATTTTGGGCTTACATCTTTTGTCATTATCTCCTTTACACAATCAGGGGTCATTTGTGCGGGTACTACTCTTAAGAGAGGTCGGCCCCCCATACATGTTATACAGGTTTGATACAGGTTTGATTTATAATAGCTGCATTTTCCATCAACAATAACCAATTATTTCTTACCGCCTCCCGTTTGGGAACTCCCCGTTGCAGAAATGAATTCTCTGGTCATCTCAGATTTTAATTTTACTATGGCGGATCCGGGTGTTTCCATCTCTGACGACCTTCTTACCCATGGACTTTAGGAAAAACGTCAGACAAAGATCCACAAGTTAATTTGTCAGTCTGAATTATGATTTGTAATGCCCCACCGTATGGGTTAATTTTATCGAAGGCCTGATGGTTTTTCCGCACACGTGTGTCATCCAAGCTTGCCAATCTAGACCAGTTTCTGCAACAAGGTTTCCCCAATCTGTTTTAGGACTGTTATGTACCACACATATTCTATAAAATCCATGTGTATCCTTTGAAATGGATACGTAGCTTTTGTAGCTTGACATAAGGGGGAATCGCCCGTGTTTTTGCCATATATCTGCATATAGATTGAATATATAACCTCCCCCTTTTTTTGAGGCATGAAATTTACCATGACTCAAAATGGCAGCCCTCCCAGATAAGTCTTTTGTTTTTGTTTAGTCCCCCAGGTTCCCAAAATTTCCCATTGCAGAAATCAAAAAATTTCATTTGGCGAAATTCTTTTCTTTTTGTTTCTGTCCTACTCTGCCACCGCCGTCCTTGAAAGGCTTATCAGCGATTTCAGAAATATTCCACCTTGATATTAGAATATTGATATATCTTGGTGGCTAGCCAATTGAAACACAAAAGACAGACACTCATCCACGCTGGCACTCATAATCAAGGAATTTAGAGTGCTCCCCCAATCATCAAGATTGATGCCTGAAGAAACTAGATAATTAATGTATTAGATTCACATGCCACATATCTAAAAATAGAAATTTGTTCAATTGCCACCGCCCCTTACCCCAGTCAGTCAGCATGTAGACTGCCATGCGAGTGGCTGTGATTAACTATTCGCCAATAATGCAATAACGGAAAAGTTGTGACACATTGAAACACACACACACCCCCTTTTTGTATTTTAACCGTTTGTAAAAACTTTATCTCCATGTTCTGGATTAAGTTACACCCCCTTTCAATGTTATCGAATTTTGCCCATTCTAATCAACCCATCTACTTAAAGCATTTCTCCAAGGTTGATATTTTATAATTTGGAGATGTTATTTTTAAAACATAGACATTATTTCATCACTTGTTTCCCACCATGAAAGGCCCCACCTGAATTTAGATTTTTTTTTTTGTAGATATTCCCCTTTATCTAAGCTTGTTATTGCCCATCGTTATCACCGTAACATTCAGGTGTATTAACCCCATAATTGCAATGCAGTAAGTTTTGGCTAAATTCTTAATTTGTATGCCCCTAAAGTAATAGACAGTAATAACGTCCCAATAGTCATCAATATGACCTATACCAAAGCATTTTCCCCCTGTCAAACAGGGAACGCCTTTTGTGCACTGAAAGACGCTCCATGTTTCTTCTAGGGAAACTATGCCTATCCTTAACCAATTATCTTATCTACCCCAGCCAGGTTCAATTTACCTAACAATTTGGATGAATGCCATGAAATTTCTCATTTCATTTCTGCCGATGTAGCTCAGTTGGGAGAGCGTTAGACTGAAGATCTAAAGGTCCCTGGTTCAATCCCGGGTTTCGGCAAAGCATTGGACCTGGGAAGCCCAGCCTAAATCGGATGGCAGTCAGTATGAAAACTGTTTACCTGTAAGCTATGAGTTTTTTTGCAGTCAAGTTTGATTCCTGTCACCGACATGAGCCGAATTGGCTCATATAAAGAGTTTTGGTAAGCGTACCCTGAATCAAACTCGGGCTTCGGCAGTCCCTTGAACTCTGTAAACCGGATCAATACCAGTTAATGCTCCAAATGGAATATTATACTAGTAAGCCATGAGTCAATTTGCAGTCCAAGTTGTTTAACACTGTAAACAATCAGCTGAAGTAGCTCAGTTGGGAGAGCGTTAGACTGAAGATCTAAAGGTCCCTGGTTCAATCCCGGGTTTCGGCAAAGCATTGGACCTGGGAAGCCCAGCCTAAATCAGATGGCAGTCAGTATGAAAACGGTTTACCTGTAAGCTATGAGTTTTTTTGCAGTCAAGTTTGATTCCTGTCACCGACATGAGCCGAATTGGCTCATATAAAGAGTTTTGGTAAGCGTACCCTGAATCAAACTCGGGCTTCGGCAGTCCCTTGAACTCTCTAAACCGGATCAATACCAGTTAATGCTCCAAATGGAATATTATACTAGTAAGCCATGAGTCAATTTGCAGTCCAAGTTGTTTATCCCTGTAAACGATCAGCTGAAGTAGCTCAGTTGGGAGAGCGTTAGACTGAGGATCTAAAGGTCCCTGGTTCAATCCCGGGTTTCGGCAAAGCATTGGACCTGGGAAGCCCAGCCTAAATCAGATGGCAGTCAGTATGAAAACTGTTTACCTGTAAGCTATGAGTTTTTTTGCAGTCAAGTTTGATTCCTGTCACCGACATGAGCCGAATTGGCTCATATAAAGAGTTTTGGTAAGCGTACCCTGAATCAAACTCGGGGTTCGGCAGTCCCTTGAACTCTCTAAACCGGATCAATACCAGTTAATGCTCCAAATGGAATATTATACTAGTAAGCCATGAGTCAATTTGCAGTCCAAGTTGTTTGTCGCTGTAAACAATCAGCCGAAGTAGCTCAGTTGGGAGAGCGTTAGACTGAAGATCTAAAGGTCCCTGGTTCAATCCCGGGTTTCGGCAAAGCATTGGACCTGGGAAGCCCAGCCTAAATCAGATGGCAGTCAGTATGAAAACTGTTTACCTGTAAGCTATGAGTTTTTTTGCAGTCAAGTTTGATTCCTGTCACCGACATGAGCCGAATTGGCTCATATAAAGAGTTTTGGTAAGCGTACCCTGAATCAAACTCGGGCTTCGGCAGTCCCTTGAACTCTAAAACGGATCAATACCAGTTAATGCTCCAAATGGAATATTATACTAGTAAGCCATGAGTCAATTTGCAGTCCAAGTTGTTTAATGCTGTAAACAATCAGCCGAAGTCGCTCAGTTGGGAGAGCGTTAGACTGAAGATCTAAAGGTCCCTGGTTCAATCCCGGGTTTCGGCAAAGCATTGGACCTGGGAAGCCCAGCCTAAATCAGATGGCAGTCAGTATGAAAACTGTTTACCTGTAAGCTATGAGTTTTTTTGCAGTCAAGTTTGATTCCTGTCACCGACATGAGCCGAATTGGCTCATATAAAGAGTTTTGGTAAGCGTACCCTGAATCAAACTCGGGCTTCGGCAGTCCCTGGAACTCTAAAACGGATCAATACCAGTTAATGCTCCAAATGGAATATTATACTAGTAAGCCATGAGTCAATTTGCAGTCCAAGTTGTTTAGTGCTGTAAACAATCAGCCGAAGTAGCTCAGTTGGGAGAGCGTTAGACTGAAGATCTAAATGTCCCTGGTTCAATCCCGGGTTTCGGCAAAGCATTGGACCTGGGAAGCCCAGCCTAAATCAGATGGCAGTCAGTATGAAAACTGTTTACCTGTAAGCTATGAGTTTTTTTGCAGTCAAGTTTGATTCCTGTCACCGACATGAGCCGAATTAGCTCATATAAAGAGTTTTGGTAAGCGTACCCTGAATCAAACTCGGGCTTCGGCAGTCCCTTGAACTCTCTAAACCGGATCAATACCAGTTAATGCTCCAAATGGAATATTATACTAGTAAGCCATGAGTCAATTTGCAGTCCAAGTTGTTTAAGGCTGTAAACAATCAGCCGAAGTAGCTCAGTTGGGAGAGCATTAGACTGAAGATCTAAAGGTCCCTGGTTCAATCACGGGTTTCGGCAAAGAATTGTACCTGGGAAGCCCAGCCTAAATCAGATGGCAGTCAGTATGAAAACTGTTTACCTGTAAGCTATGAGTTTTTTTGCAGTCAAGTTTGATTCCTGTCACCGACATGAGCCGAATTGGCTCATATAAAGAGTTTTGGTAAGCGTACCCTGAATCAAACTCGGGCTTCGGCAGTCCCTTGAACTCTCTGAACCGGATCAATACCAGTTAATGCTCCAAATGGAATATTATACTATTAAGCCATGAGTCAATTTGCAGTCCAAGTTGTTTATCGCTGTAAACAATCAGCCGAAGTAGCTCAGTTGGGAGAGCGTTAGACTGAAGATCTAAAGGTCCCTGGTTCAATCCTGGGTTTCGGCAAAGCATTGGACCTGGGAAGCCCAGCCTAAATCAGATGGCAGTCAGTATGAAAACTGTTTACCTGTAAGCTATGAGTTTTTTTGCAGTCAAGTTTGATTCCTGTCACCGACATGAGCCGAATTGGCTCATATAAAGAGTTTTGGTAAGCGTACCCTGAATCAAACTCGGGCTTCGGCAGTCCCTTGAACTCTCTGAACCGGATCAATACCAGTTAATGCTCCAAATGGAATATTATACTATTAAGCCATGAGTCAATTTGCAGTCCAAGTTGTTTAATGCTGTAAACAATCAGCCGAAGTAGCTCAGTTGGGAGAGCGTTAGACTGAAGATCTAGAGGTCCCTGGTTCAATCCCGGGTTTCGGCAAAGAATTGGACCTGGGAAGCCCAGCCTAAATCAGATGGCAGTCAGTATGAAAACTGTTTACCTGTAAGCTATGAGTTTTTTTGCAGTCAAGTTTGATTCCTGTCACCGACATGAGCCGAATTGGCTCATATAAAGAGTTTTGGTAAGCGTACCCTGAATCAAACTCGGGCTTCGGCAGTCCCTTGAACTCTCTAAACCGGATCAATATCAGTTAATGCTCCAAATGGAATATTATACTAGTAAGCCATGAGTCAATTTGCAGTCCAAGTTGTTTATCGCTGTAAACAATCAGCCGAAGTAGCTCAGTTGGGAGAGCGTTAGACTGAAGATCTAAAGGTCCCTGGTTCAATCCCGGGTTTCGGCAAAGCATTGGACCTGGGAAGCCCAGCCTAAATCAGATGGCAGTCAGTATGAAAACTGTTTACCTGTAAGCTATGAGTTTTTTTGCAGTCAAGTTTGATTCCTGTCACCGACATGAGCCGAATTGGCTCATATAAAGAGTTTTGGTAAGCGTACCCTGAATCAAACTCGGGCTTCGGCATTCCCTTGAACTCCCTAAACCGGATCAATACCAGTTAATGCTCCAAATGGAATATTATACTAGTAAGCCATGAGTCCATTTGCAGTCCAAGTTGTTTAACGTTGTGAACAATCAGCCGAAGTAACTCAGTTGGGAGAGCGTTAGACTGAAGATCTAAAGGTCCCTGGTTCAATCCCGGGTTTCGGCAAAGCATTGGACCTGGGAAGCCGAGCCTAAATCAGATGGCAGTCAGTATGAAAACTGTTTACCTGTAAGCTATGAGTTTTTTTGCAGTCAAGTTTGATTCCTGTCACCGACATGAGCCGAATTGGCTCATATAAAGAGTTTTGGTAAGCGTACCCTGAATCAAACTCGGGCTTCGGCAGTCCCTTGAACTCTCTAAACCGGATCAATACCAGTTAATGCTCCAAATGGAATATTATACTAGTAAGCCATGAGTCAATTTGCAGTCCAAGTTGTTTAACTCTGTAAACAATCAGCCGAAGTAGCTCAGTTGGGAGAGCGTTAGACTGAAGATCTAAAGGTCCCTGGTTCAATCCCGGGTTTCGGCAAAGCATTGGACCTAGGAAGCCCAGCCTAAATCAGATGGCAGTCAGTATGAAAACTGTTTACCTGTAAGCTAAGAGTTTTTTTGCAGTCAAGTTTGATTCCTGTCACCGACATGAGCCGAATTGGCTCATATAAAGAGTTTTGGTAAGCGTACCCTGAATCAAACTCGGGCTTCGGCAGTCCCTTGAACTCTCTAAACCGGATCAATACCAGTTAATGCTCCAAATGGAATATTATACTAGTAAGCCATGAGTCAATTTGCAGTCCAAGTTGTTTAACGCTGTAAACAATCAGCCGAAGTAGCTCAGTTGGCAGGGCGTTAGACTGAAGATCTAAAGGTCCCTGGTTCAATCCCGGTTTTGGGCAAAGCATTGGACCTGGGAAGCCCAGCCTAAATCAAATGGCAGTCAGTATGAAAACTGTTTACCTGTAAGCTATGAGTTTTTTTGCAGTCAAGTTTGATTCCTGTCACCGACATGAGCCGAATTGGCTCATATAAAGAGTTTTGGTAAGCGTACCCTGAATCAAACTCGGGCTTCAGCAGTCCCTTGAACTCTCTAAACCGGATCAATACCAGTTAATGCTCCAAATGGAATATTATACTAGTAAGCCATGAGTCAATTTGCAGTCCAAGTTGTTTAACGCTGTAAACAATCAGCCGAAGTAGCTCAGTTGGGCGAGGGTTAGACTGAAGATCTAAAGGTCCCTGGTTCAATCCCGGGTTTCGGCAAAGCATTGGACCTGGGAAGCCCAGCCTAAATCAGATGGCAGTCAGTATGAAAACTGTTAACCTGTAAGCTATGAGTTTTTTTGCAGTCAAGTTTGATTCCTGTCACCGACATGAGCCGAATTGGCTCATATAAAGAGTTTTGGTAAGCGTACCCTGAATCAAACTCGGGCTTCGGCAGTCCCTTGAACTCTCTAAACCGGATCAATACCAGTTAATGCTCCAAATGGAATATTATACTAGTAAGCCATGAGTCAATTTGCAGTCCAAGTTGTTTACCGCTGTAAACAATCAGCCGAAGTAGCTCAGTTGGGAGAGCGTTAGACTGAGGATCTAAAGGTCCCTGATTCAATCCCGGGTTTCGGCAAAGCATTGGACCTGGGAAGCCCAGCCTAAATCAGATGGCAGTCAGTATGAAAACTGTTTACCTGTAAGCTATGAGTTTTTTTGCAGTCAAGTTTGATTCCTGTCACCGACATGAGCTGAATTGGCTCATATAAAGAGTTTTGGTTAGCGTACCCTGAATCAAACTCGGGCTTCGGCAGTCCCTTGAACTCGATAAACCGGATCAATACCAGTTAATGCTCCAAATGGAATATTATACTAGTAAGCCATGAGTCAATTTGCAGTCCAAGTTGTTTAACGCTGTAAACAATCAGCCGAAGTAGCTCAGTTGGGAGGGCGTTAGACTGAAGATCTAAAGGTCCCTGGTTCAATCCCGGGTTTCGGCAAAGCATTGGACCTGGGAAGCCCAGCCTAAATCAGATGGCAGTCAGTATGAAAACTGTTTACCTGTAAGCTATGAGTTTTTTTGCAGTCAAGTTTGATTCCTGTCACCGACATGAGCCGAATTGGCTCATATAAAGAGTTTTGGTAAGCGTACCCTGAATCAAACTCGGGCTTCGGCAGTCCCTTGAACTCTCTAAACCGGATCAATACCAGTTAATGCTCCAAATGGAATATTATACTAGTAAGCCATGAGTCAATTTGCAGTCCAAGTTGTTTAACGCTGTAAACAATCAGCCGAAGTAGCTCAGTTGGGAGAGCGTTAGACTGAAGATCTAAAGGTCCCTGGTTCAATCCCGGGTTTCGGCAAAGCATTGGACCTGGGAAGCCCAGCCTAAATCAGATGGCAGTCAGTATGAAAACTGTTTACCTGTAAGCTAAGAGTTTTTTTGCAGTCAAGTTTGATTCCTGTCACCGACATGAGCCGAATTGGCTCATATAAAGAGTTTTGGTAAGCGTACCCTGAATCAAACTCGGGCTTCGGCAGTCCCTTGAACTCTCTAAACCGGATCAATACCAGTTAATGGTCCAAATGGAATATTATACTAGTAAGCCATGAGTCAATTTGCAGTCCAAGTTGTTTAAATCCGTAAATAATCAGCCGAAGTAGCTCAGTTGGGAGAGCGTTAGACTGAAGATCTAAAGGTCCCTGGTTCAATCCCGGGTTTCGGCAAAGCATGGGACCTGGGAAGCCCAGCCTAAATCAGATGGCAGTCAGAATGAAAACTGTTTACCTGTAAGCTATGAGTTTTTTTGCAGACAAGTTTGATTCCTGTCACCGACATGAGCCGAATTGGCTCATATAAAGAGTTTTGGTAAGCCTACCCTGAATCAAAATCGGGCTTCGGCAGTCCCTTGAACTCTCTAAACCGAATCAATACCAGTTAATGCTCCAAATGGAATATTATACTAGTAAGCCATGAGTCAATTTGCAGTTCAAGTTGTTTAACGCTGTAAACAATCAGCCGAAGTAGCTCAGTTGGGAGAGCGATAGACTGAAGATCTAAAGGTCCCTGGTTCAATCCCGGGTTTCGGCAAAGCATTGGACCTGGGAAGCCCAGCCTAAATCAGATGGCAGTCAGTATGAAAACTGTCTACCTGTAAGCTATGAGTTTTTTTGCACTCAAGTTTGATTCCTGTCACCGACATGAGCCGAATTGGCTCATATAAAGAGTTTTGGTAAGCCTACCCTGAATCAAAATCGGGCTTCGGCAGTCCCTTGAACTCTCTAAACCGGATCAATACCAGTTAATGCTCCAAATGGAATATTATACTAGTAAGCCATGAGTCAATTTGCAGTCCAAGTTGTTTAACGCTGTAAACAATCAGCCGAAGTAGCTCAGTTGGGAGGGCGTTAGACTGAAGATCTAAAGGTCCCTGGTTCAATCCCGGGTTTCGGCAAAGCATTGGACCTGGGAAGCCCAGCCTAAATCAGATGGCAGTCAGTATGAAAACTGTTTACCTGTAAGCTATGAGTTTTTTTGCAGTCAAGTTTGATTCCTGTCACCGACATGAGCCGAATTGGCTCATATAAAGAGTTTTGGTAAGCGTACCCTGAATCAAACTCGGGCTTCGGCAGTCCCTTGAACTCTCTAAACCGGATCAATACCAGTTAATGCTCCAAATGGAATATTATACTAGTAAGCCATGAGTCAATTTGCAGTCCAAGTTGTTTAACGCTGTAAACAATCAGCCGAAGTAGCTCAGTTGGGAGAGCGTTAGACTGAAGATCTAAAGGTCCCTGGTTCAATCCCGGGTTTCGGCAAAGCATTGGACCTGGGAAGCCCAGCCTAAATCAGATGGCAGTCAGTATGAAAACTGTTTACCTGTAAGCTAAGAGTTTTTTTGCAGTCAAGTTTGATTCCTGTCACCGACATGAGCCGAATTGGCTCATATAAAGAGTTTTGGTAAGCGTACCCTGAATCAAACTCGGGCTTCGGCAGTCCCTTGAACTCTCTAAACCGGATCAATACCAGTTAATGGTCCAAATGGAATATTATACTAGTAAGCCATGAGTCAATTTGCAGTCCAAGTTGTTTAAATCCGTAAATAATCAGCCGAAGTAGCTCAGTTGGGAGAGCGTTAGACTGAAGATCTAAAGGTCCCTGGTTCAATCCCGGGTTTCGGCAAAGCATGGGACCTGGGAAGCCCAGCCTAAATCAGATGGCAGTCAGAATGAAAACTGTTTACCTGTAAGCTATGAGTTTTTTTGCAGACAAGTTTGATTCCTGTCACCGACATGAGCCGAATTGGCTCATATAAAGAGTTTTGGTAAGCCTACCCTGAATCAAAATCGGGCTTCGGCAGTCCCTTGAACTCTCTAAACCGAATCAATACCAGTTAATGCTCCAAATGGAATATTATACTAGTAAGCCATGAGTCAATTTGCAGTTCAAGTTGTTTAACGCTGTAAACAATCAGCCGAAGTAGCTCAGTTGGGAGAGCGATAGACTGAAGATCTAAAGGTCCCTGGTTCAATCCCGGGTTTCGGCAAAGCATTGGACCTGGGAAGCCCAGCCTAAATCAGATGGCAGTCAGTATGAAAACTGTCTACCTGTAAGCTATGAGTTTTTTTGCACTCAAGTTTGATTCCTGTCACCGACATGAGCCGAATTGGCTCATATAAAGAGTTTTGGTAAGCCTACCCTGAATCAAAATCGGGCTTCGGCAGTCCCTTGAACTCTCTAAACCGGATCAATACCAGTTAATGCTCCAAATGGAATATTATACTAGTAAGCCATGAGTCAATTTGCAGTCCAAGTTGTTTAACGCTGTAAACCAGGGGTCACCAAACTACGGCCCGCGGGCCGGATACGGCCCGCCGGCACATTTGGACCGGCCCTCTGAACAATACCAGAGACGCTATCGGAATTTTTTTTTTTTTTTTTTTTTTTGAATTTTTTTTTGGGATGCGGCCCGCTGGCACATTTGGACCGGCCTTCTGAACAATACCAGAGACGCTATCGGATTTTTTTTCCTATTTGGCCTTGAAGACTGGGACATTTTAATCTTGTGTTTGGTTCATTGCACCCCTGCTGAGCCCACAAATCATCCCAGTGAAGCGGGGCTTCGCATTGCTTCTTTGGTGACACGCGCGGGGAGAGTGTTTCCCTTTGATGCATGCGGGCACGTCCACCGTTGCATGCACGAGCAGTGTTACCGAGACATCTGGACGATCGCAGGTGAGGGCGGAGCCCTGGGACCATCGCGGACTATTCAAGCATATTAAAACTGCAACCTGTTTGAGAACGGAATAATGGCGAAAAAGTTAGGTGAGAGAAAAATTGATTCAGAATGCAGGATATTTAACCTGGAGTGGACAAACGATTATTTTTTTGTTCAATGCAAAGAAAAGGCTGTTTGTCTCATTTGTCAAGAGACGGTGGCGGTATTCAAAGAATACAATCTTTGCCGACACTATGAATCCCGTCACAAAGACAAGTACGATAGATTGCAAGGCCAAATACGAGCAGACAAACTCTCAAAGCGAAAAAGTGGACTACTATCTTAGCAGAACCAGGCATCCGTTCGGGCCAGCTTTTGGGTTGCTAAATTGATAGCAAGCAGCGGTAAGCCTTTCACTGACGGAGAGTTTGTTAAGAAATGTATGGATACTGTCGCGGAGGAGGTGTGTCCCGAGAAGAAAGATGCATTTAATGCCGTAAGTCTGTCGGTGAGTACAATGACCAGACGCGTTGAAGAAATCGGGAGTAATGTATATGCCCAGCTGCAGCAGAAGACGAAATAATTTGACTTTTTTTCATTAGCACTGGATGAAAGCACGGACGTGCAAGACACAGCGCAACTGCTCATTTTTATTCGTGGAGTTAGCGCAAACTTTGAGATTTGCGAGGATCTGGCAGCCCTCCAAAGTCTCAAAGGGACTACAACGGGAGAGGATATTTTTGACAAAGTGTGCCAAACCATGGAGAAGTTGGACCTGGACTGGTCAAAGCTAGCTAGCATCACGACTGACGGGGCTCCTAGCATGGTGGCCGAAACTTGCGGTCTAATAATGGGACGCATGAACCAGGAGTTGGAAAAAAGGGGTCTCACCGCCCCGCTACGAGTCCACTGCCAAATTCACCACCAAGCACTGTGTTGCAAAATGTTGACGTGGGATTCTGTAATGACGGTTGTGGTGTCGTGCATAAACTTCAGAGCAAAGGGAGAAGATTGTGCATGGCACAACAGAAAGTTAATGTTCCATGGCTTTTTCTGTTACAAACTGACACCGGCCCCCCATCAGAGAAGGGAAAAGTTATGTGGCCCTCACAAGAAAAAGTTTGGGGACCCCTGCTGTACACAATATTTAAGACACTGTCAATCAAAAGTTATCGGAGAAGCACATTTTAAGAAATTATATCAGAAAAATAGCAATTTCTCAAAGGTGTCTTAAACCCAAAAGGAAAAGTTTGTTTTTTCTTTTATTTACATTATTCGCTTAATCCGGACCAACCACTAGATTTAAATTATGTCTTGATTTTCCCATTTTTAACGAATATTTGCAAATTTTCCCTCCAATTTTGTTCTTTTGTGTTTTAGTTCAATAAGTATTTTGTAAAATGTAAAAATAACTATATAGAAATATTTTCAACAAATGATTATTCCCTTATTGAAAATAAAAGCTCAAATAAACATTGTTTTAGATCTATGAAAAATATTTAAGGCTTTATATCCAGTTCTTTAAATCCGATTTAATCTCTCTCTCTCGCTCTCTTGCTCTCTCCCGCTCCCTCCCTCCCACTCCCTCTCTCCCTCCCTCCCTCCCTCCCTCCCTCCCTCCCTCCCATTTTTACATTTTACTAAATACTCATCAACTAAAACACAAAAAGAAAAAATAAGGATGAAAAAAATGCAAATATTCGTTAAAAATGGGAAAATCAAGAAATATAATTTACATCTAGTGGTTGGTCCAGATTGAGGGAATAATGTTAATAAAAGAAAAAACAAACTTTTCCTTTTGGGTTTAAGACACCTTTGAGAAATTGCAAATTTTCTCATATAATTTCTGCGCTTCTTCGATAACTTGTGATTGACAGTGTCTTAATTATTGTGTATAATGTCCACGAATACTGAAATTAAAATTAAACAAATTTTCTCCTGACCACAAGAGAGCGTTACCTAAATAAGAGACTGATTCCTGCGAGTTCAAACCGTTTCATTGAAGAACTACTTCTCCCGTGATGCCAATCGTCAAAACAGAACAGCTCCATTATCAAGGACGATTTTTTTCTGCGCATGCGCGTTTTGCGACGCCTCCTTTTGAGACGCGAGTTTCAAGTGATTTATGTTTAATTTAATTTTCAGTTTAATTCAAACCTGAGCAAATATTTTTGCTCAAACCACATGTCAGACCATTTGAAGATTATTTATTTCCTATGTCCGACTCTTACATTTATAAACTTAATGCGACGAAGGAAGTGACGCTGCCACCGCGCATGCGCAGTTTTCGTCACCAAACTTAACCAATGGGTCCCCGTCGTGTCTAGCATAAGCTATTTTATGACCTTAAATATCAGCCAAAATCATTTTCAAGACCTCGTTGAAGCTTTGCGGCCTACTTTAGCTCAGCCTGTTAGCATATATCAAAGGATCAACTCTTCAAGTCGTCGAAGAACTTTGAAGCTTTGCGCCCTCTTTAACTTAGCCTAGCTAGCAGCTATCAATGGCGTCTCCATCAGAATTTACGTGTGGGAAAAGAGCAGCAAAGTTCCACGAGGAAAACTCGACATTTTGCAAAATAATCCATGCAAAAGTTGTCCTTCACAGAATAGAAGGTGGGTCCATTTTTATATCTATATATTCCCTTCATCATTAAGGCTTAATGGTAATTGTAGAAGTGCTTTTTTGTGCGCTGCAATTGCATATTCAAGTACAGTAATCCCTCAGCATTTCACTACATCGCAGATTTTTCTGGGGAAAATGTTTATTTTTTAAATAATTTTTCAAGCGGAAGCAACTCCCATGTCTTCCGCTTGCTACTAGGACTCAGCACTGGAGATTTTTTTAAAATTATAAATTCATAAAAATGTGAAAACCGGCCCAGAGGAGCGAGTGGTTAGCGCATCGGCCTCACAGCTCTCAGGTCCTAGGTTCAAATCCAGGTCAAGTCCACCTGTGTGGCGTTTGCATGTTCTTCCCAGGCCTGTGTGGGTTTCCTCCAGATACTCCGGTTTTCCTCCCACACTCCAAAGACTTGCATAGTAAGGCTTTTTTTAATAATAAAAAAGACCATGTATAGCAGGGGTCCCCAAACTTTTTCCTGTGAGGGCCACATAACTTTTCCCTTCTCCGATGGGGGGCCGGTGTCAGTTTGTAACAGAAAAAGTGTGACGATCGATCGTAGGGGAGCTTACATTTTTTATTGTTTTCCAGAAAGCCACACATAACCAAATAACCCTTTCCAGGTTATTTACAGAAAAAAAGTCAGGAAACAAATAATAACACTATTAATGAAATAAATAATAACTAAATAACCCTCTCTGAGTTCTTCGCAGAAAAAACAGGAAATAACACTATTTATGAAATAAATAATAACTAAATAACTCTCTCTGGGTTCTTCATAGAAAAAAAAAAGCCATGGAACATTAACCTTCTGTTGTGCCATACACAATCTTCTCCCTTTGCTCTGAAGTTTATGCACGACACCACAACCGTCATTACAGAATCCCACGTCAACATTTTGCGGCACAGAGCTTGCTGGTGAATTCGGCAGTGGACTCGTAGCGGGGCGGTGACACCCCTTTTTTCCAACTCCTGGTTCATGCGTCCCATTATTAGACTGCAAGTTTCAGCCACCATGCTAGGAGCCCCGTCAGTCGTGATGCTAGCTAGCTTTGACCAGTCCAGGTCCAACTTCTCCATGGTTTGGCACACTTTGTCAAAAATATCCTCTCCCGTTGTGGTCCCTTTGAGACTTTGGAGGGCTGCCAGATCCTAGCAAATCTCAAAGTTTGCGCTAACTCCACGAATAAAAATGAGCAGTTGCGGTGTGTCTTGCACGTCCGTGCTTTCATCCAGTGCTAATGAAAAAAAGTCAAATTCTTTCGTCTTCTGCTGCACCTGGGCATATACATTACTCCCGATTTATTCAACATGTCTGGTCATTGTACTCACCGACAGACTTACGGCATTAAATGCATCTTTCTTCTCGGGACAGACTTCCTCCACGACAACATCCATACATTTCTTAAAAAACTCTCCGTCAGTGAAAGGCTTACCGTTGCTTGCTATCAGTTTAGCAACCCGAAAGCTGGCCCAAACGGATGCCTGGTTCAGCTGAGCTTGGCGTAGAAATGTAGTCTGCTGAGATAATAGTCCAACTTTTAGCTTTGAGAGTTTGTCTGCTCGTATTTGGCCTTGCACACTATCGTACTTGTCTTTGTGACGGGATTCATAGTGCCGGCGAAGATTGTATTCTTTGAATACTGCCACCGTCTCTTGACAGATGAGACAAACAGCCTTTTCTTTGCATTGAACAAAATAATAATTGTTTGTCCACTGCAGGTTAAATACCCTGCATTCTGAATCAATTTTTCTCTTAACTCACCTTTTCGCCATTATTCCGTTCTCAAACAAGTTCAGGTTGCACAGTTTTTATATGCTTGAATAGCATCGCAATAGCGATGGCCCCAGGGCTCCGCCCTCACCTGCGATCGTCCAGATGTCTCGCTAACACTCTGCTCGCGCATGCAACGGTGGAAGTGCCCCATGCATCAAAGGGAAACACTCTCCCCGCGCATGTCACCAAAGAAGCAATGCGAAGGCCCGCTTCACTGGGATGATTTGTGGACTCAGCAGGGGTGCAATGAACCAAACACAAGATTAAAACGTCCCAGTCTTCAAGGCCAAATAGGAAAAAAATCGTATAGCGTATCTGGTATTGTTCAGAGGGCCGGCCCAAATGTGCCGGCGGGCCGTATCCGGCCCGCGGGCCGTAGTTTGGTGACCCCTGATGTATAGTAAAGTATCAGTTTCTTTAAAAAATGACCATTTATAGAAAGGTTTTTTTTTTTTTAATTACCTTTTTATTTTGTCGCGTGTGGGTTTTCTCCAGGTACTCCGGCTTCCTCCCACATTGTAAAGACATGGTAGGCTGATTCGACACTAAATTGCTCCTAGGTATGAGTGTGAGTGTGAATGGTTGTCTGTCTTGTTGTGCCCTGCGATTGGCTGGCCAACAATTCAGGGTGCCCCCCCCCCCCCCCCTCCGCCTCTGGCCCAAAGTCAGCTGGGATAGGCTCCAGCACCAACACCCCCCCCCCCCCCCACGACTCTGATGAGGATAAAGCTGTTCAGAAAATGAGATGAGATTAAAGAATCCTTTGGGTTTAATAAAACAACACATTTTTATACATTGAAATGTGTTGGTGTGCTCTTAATTATACTTTAATTTTTAAGGTGAACTCTGTTTTCCTCAAACTGTTGATTACAATGCGGGTCACCCGCGAGTGCTATAATTATTCCTTGTTAATTAAACATTTGCTGTGGCAGCCAGCATATTACCGGAAAACGTTGACATACGGGTGTCCCATTTTACGGGAAATTTGAGATACGAGCTAAATTCGGAGCCATTTTTTTCCTTGAGAAATGAAACAAATTGGAGATACGAGCTTATTGAGATGGTGGTCAAATATGTGTGGGTGTGTATAGTCATTTGAGTTGATTTCAGTTAAATTTCAAGTTAATGTCATGTTACGAGCCTAACCACCGCCAATATAAGTATAAGACTTTACATTCCCAGTCTAACCTAAAGGACTTCTCTTTGGATAGACAGATTATGAAACATATCATTTATTTTCGTGTCTTTGCAGGTTTCAGAGAATATCTTGGTCCTGATGGGAAAGAGTCTGTTGGCCTTAAAAAGGAACTTGAGCTCCCCCAAATCAAAGGGGAGGAGCCACAGTTCCCTCAACAACAAATGAGAGACGAGCGACTTCCAATCAAGAAGGAGGAAGATGATGTCATCTGGTCATTTGGTGAAAACCTGAAGAGGGAAGAGGATCTGGGCGTGACCAGCAGAGGGGCGGAGCCTGCACACACCTTAAAGTTACCCCAAATTAAAGAGGAGGAGCCAGAGTTCCCTCAACAGCAAATCAAGAAGGAGAAAGAAGATGTCACTGTGTCAACTGGTGAGCCTTTCAAGAGTGAAGATGATCTGGGCGTGGCCGACAGAGGGGCGGAGACTCCGAACGGCAGCTCAGCAGAAGGGCAAGCAGACAATTTAATTGCTCCGTTATCAGAAAGCGAAGACTTGCTTTATGACAATGAAGGTCTTAAGGACGGCAAACTCTGGAAATGCTCTCAGTGTGGAAAAACCTTTGGGAAAAAGTCTACTTTGAAAACTCACATGAGGAGCCACACTTGGGAGAAACCCTTATCATGTACAGTTTGTGGTAAAACATTTACACACAAGAGAAACTTAAATATTCATGCAAGAACACACATAGGTGACAAACCATTTTCGTGTTCAGTTTGTGGTAAACGATTTACAGAGAAGAAAACCTTAAAAAGGCACACAAGAACCCACACTGGTGAAAAATCATTTGCGTGCTCAGTTTGTAGTCAAAGATTCACACAGAAGGGACACTTAATTAGTCATGCAAGAACACACACAGGTGACAAACCATTTTCATGCTCAGTTTGCGGTAAAAGATTTACAGAGAAAGGAAGCTTAAAAATACACACAAGAACCCACACTGGTGAAAAACCATTTTCGTGTTCAGTTTGTGGTAAACGATTTACAGAGAAGAGAACCTTAAAAGGGCACATAAGAACCCACACTGGTGAAAAACCATTTTCGTGTTCAGTTTGTGGTAAAACATTTACAAACAAGAACATCTTAACTATTCATGCAAGAACACACACGGGTGAAAAACCATTTTCGTGTTCAGTTTGTGGTAAAACATTTACAAACAAGAACATCTTAACTATTCATGCAAGAACACACACGGGTGAAAAACCATTTTCGTGTTCAGTTTGTGGTAAAAGATTTACAGAGAAGGGGACCTTAAAAAGGCACACAAGAACCCACACTGGTGAAAAACCATTTTCGTGTTCAGTTTGTGGTCAAAGTTTCACATGGA